>NC_081798.1:14757023-14910552 GCF_963082965.1 Carassius carassius
TTTCATGCAAAACAGCCTGGCTACACATACAATATTCATATAATGCACTACTATTCAAAAATTAGAGTTTGGTAAGATTTTTAAGTCTCGTGTACACCAAGACTGCAGTTATTTGATTAAAAATACAGAAAAACTGAAATATTGTGTTTTATTGTTAACATTATATTTTAAAGCACCTATTTATTATTTAAATATATTTTAAAATGTGATTTATTCTTTTGATGGCAAAGTTGAACTTTTCCAGATTTCAAAAGAACAGCATTTTTTCACAATGTAAAAGTGTTCACTGTTTTTATGTAAACTTAATGCATCCTTGATGTAAACAAATAACTTATTAAAGCATAATTTTTTTTTATTATTATTAAAATTCTGACCAATATATATTCAGTTTATAAACTGGTATAGAAAATTCAAATAAATGTATGTAGAATCAATATGACGCATACCTCATCTCTGGACTTGCCTCCACTGGCTGCTGCTCTGGGCTGGAGCTTCACTAAAGTTCCCAGCAGAGCAAATGTCTCATTTTGTGCAAAGCTTATGTTGGCATTGTCATGGAGGCCAAAAATCTCTGGTGAGTCGTTAATTGGTAGGCCACGAAAGTATGTCAAATAACCCTACAAAAAACAAACAAACATTAGATGTATAACAGAACACAAGCTAAATTGTATGCCTGGGAAACATTCCTTTTGCACTGATATGAGATCAGCTTTATTGTTGTTTCCTAATATCTGAGGTTAAGAGATATCAGTTCTGGACCTTGACATTGTTCTCAGTGCTGATTTGTCTGTATTCTCCAGAAGGAGAGTAAAGGTGTTTAGGGCCCAGGACAGCGGGGCAGTAGAAATCCTCCAGAATGTTTAGGATGCAGCGGCGATCCCAGTTGTCTGTCACGCGACCCCCATAGTTTATTTCCCCTGCAGTATACTTCAGAACCTGAACAGCGAGGGAGAGGGAGAGAGATCACTAAGATTTGTGAGTGTTGCTTCCTTTGTGCAAACAAAAACGCTACCAAATATAGATGTTCTGGAAATGTTTAAAATGGCATATTTATAGTCACCCAATATATGTTTTATCAGCTAAGGATATGCACAAAAGAAGGGAAATATTGTGTGAAATATTGAAACTGTGTGTGGCAAGAGAACATCTGGTTTTGCCTTATATGGGATGTCCTGATATTCATCCAGGAACATTTTCAGCTGGCTGAGGCAAATTTGCAGGTCCCCATCCGTAAACTCATATGGAATGTTAAATCCTAGTGGGCCGAATTTCCTCCGCTCAATAGCATTCCCATGGAAAAGGCTCAGAGACAGGAGGAGAGCCTTAAACTCTGCTGCCTGCAAAAAAACATGCAGAAAAAGATAAAGAGGACTGTATTTAATAATAAACATAAATGAGAAAGATATGTAGAATTTGGACCAATCAGACACACAACTATTTGATACATTTGACAAATAATATCTAACACCTCCTCATCTAACCAAAGGGTCTATGGACCCTTCCCCAAAAAGGAAACTATCACCTCAAAATGGACTGACCAGGCCTCTGGTTCCCTAGCAACCAAAGGCCCATTATCTGATAACACTAGTTTCACGACGCCCCAGGAATGTGGCTAAGCAACCTATGCGACACATTCGTTTTATAAGAATCTTAAAGATTCTTCTCATGAACCCCCCAATCTAATTTCATATGCAAGACACCAGACTAGAGACAAAGAGTTGTAAAACTTCCCTCCAAAAGGTACCATTCCTCACTGGCTCACTCAAATCCTGAGGGTATGACATCATCCCCCTATATAGATCACTGATCACCAGATCAGGGTGGTTCTCTTAGATTCAGGAATTCCAGGAGAAGATGCTGAGCTCTCATAACCCCGCTAAGCTTGTGCCAGGCTTCGGCCTTCACTATTCATTCATCAAGATCCTCTGGTTCAAACTGGTCTCATCAATTTACTTCAGCAGAGACCAACTGGAGCCCCAAAGTGCATCAGGACTCTTTATCAAACGGGCGAGACTTGCAAGTATCAAACTTAGTCTAATTAATTGATACATTAAGTATCATATGCACCTTTTACAAAGGAATATCAAATTGTACCATAGCTCCATGTCTTTATTTCATATCTCTTTACTGCTTAAGCTTTAACCCTTTTTCCTATGCCAACTGTATGCATGTGTGTGTGTGAGTTAGACTAGTATGAGTGTTTATGTAGTTAAAGTCTTATTTTGAGGTTTTTCATTGTTTGCTCATAACTGAAGTCGCTAATCATGCAGATTTTTGCTACATGCTCTTGAGTCGTATTGTACAGTAAGAAAGTTATTTTCCTTAACCAGGAAATTAACGTTCTTAGAATTGACAGACAGTTGACACTGAGAGGTCAAACAAAAACTTATAGCGGATCTAAATATTTATAATTTATCATAACTAGTTATGATTTATTATTCATATTTCCCCCTTGAGCTGATTCGTAACAGATATCATATGATATTTTTACATTTACATACACTAGCGATTTTTTTAAATATATTGTTTATTAAGCAAAGATGCATTAAAGGGTTAGTCCATCCAAAAATTTTAATTCTGTCATTGATTACTCAGCGTCATGTTGTTCAACCCTTTTTCCGTGTGGCGCAGCTGACACAGAACAGCAGATGCAGTTTACGTTCAATGGATATTCTCCAAAATGGCGCTAGGGTGACACGGAGGTGATGCATTGTTGAATAAAGTAATTATTTTATTTTATTTTTACCACAAAAAGTATTCTTGCAGCTTCGTAAAATTACAGTTGAACCACTGATTTCACATGGATTATTTTACTGATTATTTTAGCTGTATCTGATCGTGTAAGGACCCTTGCTGTCTGTGAGAGGATGCATCAAAAATATCTTAATTTGTGTTCCGAAGATGAACAGAGGTCTTATGGGTTTGGAACAACAGAGGGTGAGGAATCAATGACGGAATTTTCATTTTTGAATGCACTGTCCTTTAAACTGACTAAAAGCAAAAACATTTCTATTTTAAATAAATGCTGTTCTTTTGAATTCTTATTTATCAAAGAGTATTGGGGGGAAGGGGTGTTAATAGTTTTGTTCAAATAAATGCAGTCTTGGTAATTACAAGAGTCAAAAACATAAAAAAAATATTGCTATAATCCTAATTAATATGACATTTTTTTTCTCAACATAAAAACACAAAGAAACCGTGCTTATTTTCAAAAGGTACCTTAGTACAGGAATTGATAAAATCATCAGTGAGACTGCCGTAGGTCCTCAGGAGATTGGCTTTAATGCCTCGTGGTGGTTCTATGGTCATCTTGGAGCCATTCTGCAAAATTGAGACTGGAAACTTGTTGCTGGGCAGACTAGTGAGCCAAACACGGAAGTCCCGATTAACCTGCAATACAAACAAGTATTTCAGTATGTTTAAATTAACTCTTTCTTTTGAAAGAAAAAAAAACAATGAATGGAACCAAGATGAATATATTCAACAAACAGCCAATAAAAACTAAAATAGCTATTAAGGTGTGTCGAACTTTGTCAGGATCGATGTTCTCAATGAGTCTCTCCAGAGATGGCATCCAGCTTGGAGCGAGGTGGCAGTTCTGGAAGAAGACCCATTGTCCTTTCTCCATGGCACTGTGCATCATGGCCTCAGCACTGGGGCCCTGACATACAACCAATGCTGTTAGCCCAATATAGTCAATATACTAAGATATATGCAGATATAGTGTCTTGTGATGTTTCCATTATTACTCACTTGTTCAATCCATTACAAATCCTTACACAATGCATAGCAGTTGAGTACACAATATTAGTGACATTATTAATGATATTAGTGACAGAATAAGTGGCACTACTACAAAAGGCCAATACCCAATATAGTTCACTATATATATATATATATATACATATATATATATATATATATATATATAATGCTATTAAAACGTATGCACTAAATGGAAGAACATGTTGCCTAAAAAGTGCCCTTTTTATTTGTTTTATACCTAGCCAAAAAGCCTGTGAAACACAGTAGACTTTTATCTATTTATTGTGAAATTACTACATTTCCATGTCAATCCATGTTAATTTTTACCGCAAGCAAAGTGCTGTCACATTAATTCAGAGCATGCAGCACAGCAAAAATAAACTCTGTGTGGAAACGATCGCTGCACTGCTGCAGACACATCGCTCCTGGAACGCACTGCCGGATTGCAACTTTGTGCAGTGTGAACGCTTTGATCCGTTAACATGGGTTTCAGCATATGTTTATCTCTGGATGTTTTGTGTTCTGACCTGTCCTTGGCCAAGGGAGATGGCGGTCATCTTCTTTGAAAACTTCATGACCTCTGCAAACTTATAGAGGTCAGCAGCAGGGTCGGTACCAGGAGAAAGCACAAAAATGAGAGCGGTGGAAGGAGACGAATCTTTAAACACCACAGACAGGTCTGATGTCTGAGAGACAAGAGAAACATGGTGGAATGAGAGACATGACAAATCAAAACCAAAAACAGTGAGTCATACAGAAAAACATTATTAGTATGACTAAAAAATATGCAAATACCTGCTACAGGGTGAATTCAAATTAACCTCTGTTTATTTAACATTCTAATGTGAAGTTCTTACATAAACAGTGTTCCGTTAATATAAAAATGCTACTAGATTGTTAACACAATTATATGATGATATGAGCATGGTTTATATAGAGCATATGTGTGAGTACCTGTGGCTCGATGAAGTTCTGACCCAGCTGTGAAGCCACAAAGTCCTGCAGGCTGTGAGTGAGCCGGTCAGCTCTCAAACAGCGCAGAACCAGAAGCTTCTGAAATGAGTCTAAACCACAGTTCCACTCGCCTGGAAGAGGCTCCCTGTTCACATATGCTTAGAAACTTAGAATCTAAACCCGACATGCACAATAACAATACCATTTACAACCTCTAACAGGGCCTAAAAGTATGTTTGTGCCTACCTGTGTGGCTGGCTGCTGTCGAATATACTCTTGAATGCAGACTCATGTTTGGAGAAGCTCTCTGGCAGGTTACTGAAGGTGGGCAGGGTGCTCAGTGCCAGTATGTCCTGCCAGGCTCTCATGGAGAGCCAGTTTGGAGCAGGGTTTGGAGTCTGATGCTGGGGCCGCCCCCCTGATAACAAGAATTGCCACTCAGCCTGTACACACACAGACATTCATACACAAATCAAGATATTTCTTTACTTTGTTATTATTTCTTCCTCACTCCAAACACAGAAAATGATATGACAACATGGTGTTGGCTGGATTTATAGTGGAAGAAAAGTAGCATTATTATTAAAAGCCGCTTGAGGGATAAAGATCAAAAGAAAATAGAGACAGAATTCACTTAATGAACTTGTTTTAAATGTCCTTGTGTGGTCTCTGATAAACTGATTTATCGAACAATTGCCATAAATATTTTATGGTTGGAAAGAAAGAGGCTGAGCTAGAAAAAAAGGTTGAAATGAAGAGACATTTTATCCTGTTTTTCATCTTTCTAACCATATCAATCTTGCTGTCATTCATCAGAATTCTGGAACAGAGGAGGAAGGCAAACATCAGCTTGTGTTTCTCAAAAAGACTGCGACAGACGTTACTGTACAAGCTGAAGGTGAAGAACTCATTAATGTTGAAAATACGCTCCTTCACTTCATCTGTGGGGAAATAAGCCAAGACAGTTGGTTAATCAGTTCATTAATTTATAAAAGAATTTATAAAGTTTATTAACTATTACGGCAAATGTCTATAAGATGTCTAAAATAAGATGTCTTAAAATGTCTTCATAAACCTGGATATAAATCTTGTACTGTAGCAAATGAATAAAATCAAAAAGAAAAAAAAAAAAACACTCCATGGGAATTTTCTAGTTATACCAAGCTCTAAAATATTTTATTGGGTAGAAATAAAAAATAAAGAAATTTTTAATAATAATACAAAATTTATATATATTAAAGTTTATCCTTACCCAGTAAATCACAAATAACTGGGAAAGTTATGGGGCCTTTGAATATTGTTGTGGATAGTGGAAAATGACCTTGGAGACAAAAAGACCTTTGCAGGTCTTTCAGTGCCAAAGGTCAATAACAGAAGGGCATGTTTTCACCTGCTTTCTTCGAGTTGGCAATCCCACTCATAAAAATCCCCAGAAACCACTCCAGAGAGTACTGGTACATGGGGTCCACATTTGACAGATCTGACACACAGAAGAAGAGGATCTGGGCTCTGACAGCCACAGGGACGTATTCCAGACGTGTGGCGTCAATGTCCCTCTCAGTCGCCTCAGCTGCAGTCACTTTAGCCTAATGGTTTGAAAAAGTTCAAAAATCACTGATTTGGTATTAGATTTCTACAGCAACAAATAGAAAGCAGATTAAGCTCTTCAGCATTTCTTTCAGACCTGAATTTCTTCGGCTTTGACTTTGGAGGCCGCAAGCACTCTTATCAATTCCTCGTCATCAACAGGGTTTCCCTCTGAAGAGCTCAGTCGGAACAGGATCTGATCTTCTATCTCCTTTAACTCCTGTTTCATTTGTGCATTACTCACAATGAGTTGGTTCTTCACCTTTTCCAGATCCGGTCTCTCTTCAGCTACAAGACAGCCTAGTAGCTGATCCTCTAGCCCACTATATGAATACGCACAGAAACCCAACACATGTGAAATCCAGGACCCACCTCTAAACCTAAAAGCCCATGTTATCTTCTTGTCTTAAAAATTTAAGAGCAGCACCTGGGTGAGAGGGTGAAGTTAATGAGAGTCACTTTAGTAGAGATCTCCGGTGAGTAATGAGGGTTCGGCAGCTTAGTGGTGATGTACATCTTGAAGTCGTCATGATAGTGAATGACAGTGTCTCCGAGTTTTAGAACTATGTTGCCTTCATGGGTATATGTCTGAAGAGCATACACTCAAGAAAGTCAGATTTACACTACAGGCAGCCAAGAAATAATCAAATTGTCAAACACTGTCCATATGCATGTGGCTGCTATAGCAAGTTGTGAGTTTTATTTTATGATTTATTCACACAAAACAGTGATGTATACCTGTCGCAGGAGCACAGGGTCCAATGCAGGGTCTAGCTCCTCGCCAACATTCTCCAGCAAGCAAGGCTTTCCGAAGCGGATAGCATTTTCTAAACTACGCAGGAAGTCTCGGTCACTCAACTTCATCACAGCTAATGCGTTATCACGCTCCTGTGGAAACAGAACAAAAGTAAACACCATGCAAAAATTATATTGGAGTAAATTATTCAGTACAATACACACAATACTGTTCACAGGTTTAGGGTCATTAATATTCAAGTCCCATCTCATCAGTGTTTACTGCAATTTTTTATCAATTATCAGTAGCCTGGTGAGCATAAGAGACTTTTTTCAAAAACATAAAATAAATTATTGACCTAAAACATTTGGACACTAGTGCATGATTTAGCATTAGTTGTTTTGTTATCCAGGGTAAAAAAAAAAAAGATTTTAGTATAAAAATTCTGTATAATTATTACCGTGTTCTTAATCCACTTGTTGGCCTGTCCCTGAGGATCGATAAACAGAGGCCAGCGCTGAGAGTACTGAGCAATTACTCCGTTCTCCACAGAAAGACCATCCTTGGGCAGCCCTGCAATCTACACACAAAATCACGCACACAAACAAATAAACACAAATTTAAAATGTTAATAACTAGCATATTTACATAGCAAACAATATTATGTCTATGCACTGAAGTACTTATGTGTCGGTCTCTAACCTGCCAGGAGCGGATCTTGACTTTGTCTCCTAGTGTGCTGATCAGGTTGGGTCGTTCTGTGTGAGGGACTGCCAGTTCTTTAAAACCCCTGAGCCACTCCTCAGCCATCGCTGAACGATATTCTCCCTGCAGAAATCATACATATTTATATCTACTCTCTCTGTGAATCTCCCAATTAAATGTTAAAGATGAGATTTTTCTGCATTACGGCAATAAAAACAAAAGTGCTTATTTGTCAAAAAAAATAATCTTTCAAAATCAGATTTTTTAAAATTTGATTTTAGGGTGAAATATGACCTGATTTTGAAAAGTTTTTGTAAACAACCACCCTCATAATTAACTCACTCAAACATTCAAACATCATTCTACCCAAAATGCATTTTATCTGCCACACTCCCACACACTCACAGTGAAGGGACCGAGGTAAGCTACGTATCCTGCAGCCAGCAGCACATCTCCTGCCACGTTATTCACCATGTACTCCAGCTGCTGAACGGTCTCTCTCCAGCGCACTTTCTCATCAGCCAGTCCACCAATCAGCTGCCACACACAACAACATCCTGTGTCTGAACCGCCATGTGCTCAATAGAAACTCAAAGTATAGCAAACTTCTACAGTAGCTACATATTCACTAGTCATATATTTCATACTGATGCAAATCAGGCTGGCATGATAAAGTGGTTAGTTTGACAGGCCAGTGTCACTGTGAAATAAATGCCAAATTAAATAGTTTTTCTCCACTCACCTTATCTGCACGGATCAATCTGTTCTCACACAGCTGACATTTGACATCTAGCTCGTCTCTCTTGGTCAGGCATTCATGATACTTGGTCTGCAGTGTAGCAATGCCCTCCTCTACAGCTGCTAGTTTCTCCTTAGCATCATCCAGAATGCGTTGTGTTACATCCAGATCCTCCTGAGCTTCCTGCAAGGCTTGCTGCTCACACACACACACACACACACACACACACACAAAAATAAATTAATATAATTATTAAATTAGCCTCAGTTTTGGTCTGCTCACAAAAAAATGCAACATGCTGATAGGCAGAAAAGTGCTTAAAATTGTCAATTTTTATTACAGACACAGATATAAAAACAAATACACAAAAAAGGGAATGAACATTTAAGGAGATTTAAGCTAAACAATGGATTTAGCACTAAGGAATCAAGCTCCTACCCGTTTGGGCTCTACAGCTCTGGCCACAAAATGGTACACATGCATTGCTCGCACCCACTGACAGATGGAAGTACAGGCTTTGGACACCTTGGCGATTGAGTCAGGCTGGAACTCTGGGTTGTCAATGTAAGGCTGCACTTGTTTGATCACCGAATCTGGGATGTTTTCCTGTGGGATAAAAGACCAGATCAATGGATTATACACTTTGGTCTTAAATGTTTCAAATAATATTTCTAATGCCATGAAGATTTTGAATTTGTGCTAAAAACCTTACAATGCTTGGGCTCTGTAAAAGTTTGAATGTTTTTCAAATAAACCAAATACATTCATGCTCACCAAAACGGCATTTATTTTATATAAAATACAGTTAAAAGAGTAATATTGTAAAATATATTTACAATTTAAAACAATTGTTTTGCTACTTTAATATATTTTAAAATGACAATTATTTCTGTGATTGCAAAGCTGAATTTTCAGTGGCTATTAATCCAGTGTCGAACGATGCTTCAGAAATCATTCTAAAACTAATCATTTCTGATTTTGTGCACAAGAAAAAATTCTTATTATCATCAGTGTACATTTACATTTATTTTATACTAAGTACGGTTAAAATCTATTAACATATTTATACATATGACATATTGCTTGAAACTAACTGATATAAAAATTATATCATTATTGATGAGGATTATATATTCTTTGAATAATATCTGTCTTTAAATGCAAGATATTTAAAGTTTACCAAAGGTATACTTGAAATAGTTCCACTTTAGCTTTTAGCACAATCAAATATACTTCAGTATATCTTTAGTTGGACATCAGCACTACTTTTGCACAATTAAAGTGCATTTCAAGTGTTCCAATTCAGCAGACATTAAGTAGGCCTATATTCTATATTTAGAATAATAAAAATGCAATTAATGGACATTTTTATTAAGTACATAAATATGTAAAAGTATACGTAATATAATTTGCATAAAATAAATGTATTTTAAACACATTTCAGTCTATTTATTTTCACTATGTACACGGTAAACAAAAAGGGACATGCTTACATTAGCCACATACAAAATCTTTATCTCACCTTGTCATACTTGAAGAGACTGTCCAGAAATTTTCCTGGATCCTGCAGAATACTCTTTCCTGCATCCCAGTAGTCATCAACCTTCTCTCCGAGCTTCTCTCCTGCAACTTTCTTGGGTTTGATACCCTTCAGGATACAGACAGCTTCTATAACCAGCTTTACTCCTTGAGGAGGCCTCTGCATAGCCCGCACCTACAGTATATCAAACACACACACACACACACACACACACACCTCCTTGTGAGCTTGTATGACCTGAACTTTGTGGTATTTTGGACAGATGATAAACGAAAATATGATGTATGCACCTCAACGACATCATTCTTTTTCAGCGACTTCAGGCTAGCGAGGGCAGCGTCCAAAGCAGGAAGTGCTTCATTCAGATCTTTCTGAGCATCATCAGCGATGGCATGTGCCACACGAGCCTTTTCAGTGGCTTTAGCCTCCTCAGCTTGCACCGCTACACGGGTCTCCTCAGCTACCACTGTATCTTCCTACACACACACACACACACATATATATATCTCAGGCAACAAAAATCAATCTGGAATCTTATTCATTCATGTTTGCCTTCCTAACTATTTATTCTTGCTGTTTTATTCACTTTTATTTTCTCCATGGTGATCACAGTGTCCTTGGCTGCTTCCTCCAGCTGAGGCCTCATCATCTCCAACTCTTCCTGCATCTTGCTCACATCCTCTGCTGTACTCAGCAGCTACACACATACACATACAATCATGAAACATGTTTGTAGATCATGTAGAATGTGTAGGAAGAATAAGACGTTTCCTAAATCACCTTATCCAGGCCTGTTTTCATTCTCTGTCGAGCGCTGTGTAGCTCCTGCTTCTTCTGGCCAATCAGAGATGAGAAAATACTGAGGAGCTCCAGGTAACTCTTAGGAGTGACGTAGTTGTAGCGGGAAAGTTCAGCCATGTACTGCTCACACTTCCTGGACACCATTTGATGGATCTCAACACACATCAGTGCCTGTAAAGAGAGACAATAGGTCATTTTTACGATCTTGTATGCACTTACACATGTATATCTCACACATTTACTGACCAGGCTTTGGATGGCCGTAGGGCTGGCCTCCAGTTCTGGAAGCTCATTGAGGAAAGATGTTGCTACAGACTGTAGTGCCTCCTGCGGCCATGCGCTGAACCAGTCAATTGTGCAGCAGTTGACCAGTGAGGGGAACTGCCTGAGGCGAGCCCGGAACACTTCCCCTACTGGACTGTAGATGGAGACAGAGAACAGAGGTCTTGAGACTCAGTTTCCAACTGTTTACTGTATGTTTCAAGCTGAAATATTATGGGATATCATTCTAACAAATGGGACAACAGATAAAAAAAAATAAAAAATATATAGCTTTACACTAGATCTCTGCAATAGTTCTGAGCCATGTAGTTGTAGCACTGACGTATCAAATTAATATAAAGATAAACCTCATGCAGAGAACAGTGTGGATGTTGCTACGGACTCTCTTGATGTAGGCTGCCATGAGGTTTGCTTTTGTGGGCTGCTGGCCCATGTCCTGAACCACAGGTTTCATGGCAGTCAGGATCCGTTCCTGCTCCTCTGAAGTATAAAGATTGGGCACATCGCCTGAGTTCAGGATGTTATTCACATCCTCCAGGAATGATTCACTCTTAATCTGAAAACCGGCAGGTAAGACAGAACAAAAGTATTAAAGACTTGGAAAGCAAATTGTTGTTTGTGTCAATGTGATTTTCATGCAGACACTGTAAATCTTTAAGGAACATAGGAAGATTCCTAAAGGATCATGTGACACTGAAGACTGGAGTAATGGCTGCTGTAAATTCAGCTTTGCTAACACCGGAATAAATTACATTTTAAATTTATTAATGTGTTTACTATTTGTGTTTACAGCTTTAGCGAGCATAAGAGACTTCTTTAATAAACATTAATAAAAATCTTTCGAACAGTATAGCTGGTATATAATGTGAAAATGTTCATAATCTATGAGCTCACCTGTGTATCTACAAACAGGAAGGTGATCTGCACATTCTGCAGACCAGCCTTTAGCATGATGCTTTTGATGTCCTCTCTCCACTCTAGGAAGCCATAGTTCTTGGAGAGTTCAATCTGGAAGCACTCATATTCAGCTCTGACAATATAAGGACAGTCACAGTCAAAACATCTGTGTTCAACAGGGAAGCCATAGATTAGGTTTTTAATTTGGTCTATCACTTTTGGGTGGTTCTCAAATGGACATATGAATGAAGGTCTGAATGTTCATTTTGATGCTGGGATATAATAGCAGGATTTACACTGTTTCTTTGTGGGTGGCCATGTATAAAGACATTTTCACTAAAAAGTTTAAGATCTGGCTATTACTTAATTTTAAATGTTGCCCCTTAAACACATTCTAACAATAATTTGGACAATTTTTTTTCCTTGTGTATAAATACTGTGTCTATTGTCAAATGATGTATTTGTATTATATATGTCACAGTTTATTAGATGTTTTCAAATAGTTGGTACTGATATTGAACGTTGCTCGTGTATGTATTCCAGACATGACATAATTCTTTTCAGTTCTACATGAGTGGCAGATCAAAACGTTTACAGGCAAGGATAATTTTAACAAAAGTATTGATGTCAAAATTGTTTAGGTTTAAACATAGTTTTAATTCGGTGGGTCAATGTAACTTCTGGTTTTGATAAAATAAAGCCTTATTCAACTGACTCTCATTAGTGATGCTACTTATATTCTAAGAGTTCAGCATAACAACTCTTTAGCTCTCACATGTGTGTCGCAAGCCTGGTAAGTGACTGGCGTCCACTGCCACCAACTCCTAACAGCAAAGCGTTCCCCAGGGGTTGGCGCAGGATGCGGCTGATACGACACACATGCTGTATGGCGTCCATGAACAGCACCAGCTTCATCTTAGTGGTGCTGGTCTGGTTATAATCATCCATGTACTCCTCCATCACACTGGCCAGCTGTATTAGTGGATACAGAACAAGACTTAAAAAAAACTTTTTGATTCTAAAAACAACTATTTTATGCTAAATACTTGCCAAGGCAAGCAAAATGCGTGAAGTTACTTTTTAACAATGAGTAGCTGCTCACACAAAAGTCTGATCCAGGGTTATTACTGTTAAAAAAATCACTTGAAATAAAATGAACATAAACTGAAAATAAATTAAATATATAAAAAAACTCGTCAAGGCAACAGTTCTAATTTTTGTTTAAAGTACTAAAACAGTTGCAATAAATAAATTAAAAACAAAATCTTAATAAACACACACTATATAAACTTTTGATATCATATATAAATATATATATATATATATATATATATATATATATATATATATATATATATATATATATTTGATATCAAAAGTTTTCATCAAAGTTGTCCTAAAACAAAAACAATACCCATTCTTGTCTTAGCGCAACTATGATGAACTTTTTTGATCCGCTTCAAATGCTTTATATATATGCTCTAATAGTATATCACTCAAAATAAAATAACACTGAATAACACAGAAATGTAATATATCCACATAATTTGAGGCATTATTGATATGTGAAGCAAGCACCAGTAACATGTAAACGAATCAATACAAGGCAATATAAGCCTTGTACCTTTTCTTTATCTTCAATCAGCCGGTAGACCTTGACAGCCCCAGGGAACATGAAGTCCCCATATAGGACTGGCTGGTATGGGACCACCTCCTCAATCTTGCACCCAAACTCCTGTATGTGAGTGTGGAGGAGCTGGTCAAACCACTTCCTGTCCTCATCACTGACCAGTCGATCCTGGAACACCCTGCAGCTCTCATGATACCAAAGCTGCAATAACTGTATTTTATTCTGAGGAAACAGAGATGATACAAAAGATTATTATGAAGATTTGAATAGATCAGAGGTTCTTAACCTTTTTGATGTCGGGGCCCAAATTTTACAGTACAAAGTGGCCCAGGGCCCAATCAAATATTAGCACTTTATTGGTTTAATGGTCTCAGCCTTGGTTTGATTTGTATTCAATAACTAAATGAAATCCACTTGCAGTTTAACAGTTTATTATTCATGTGTATAGAAACCTGCACATACAACAAGATGTCAAACACACAACAATTCAAGGAACAAATCAATCTGCATCAAGAACAAAATTAAAAAGCTCAAGTCAGGCATATTAACACAAAACATCAGTAAGATTTGACAGATTTTACTTACAAAAAAAAAACATTTATATAAAATAAAGTAGGATTTGCGAGACCACGTGATTTGCCTGTCCAACACTACAGTCTATGGTCCAACATTGTTTTTCTTGATTTCTGTGTGATCTAACATGGTTGGCTAAATGTTAATTATGTTATAAAATTTTTATTATATAAAAATGTTAATAACGGTTTAATTATGTTTATTCCAGTCATGCAACTCCTGCAGTTAAACTCCACACCACTTCCTTTTTTTAATTGTCCTTGTAAAAAGGATCTGTGATGTCATATAATAATGTGAGGTTTTTCAACTTTAAGAATGAACCTCTTGTCATCTATTTCTGGCCTCCTAGCATGAATATAGTAATGTGAAATACGATTGGGAGTCTGCACAGGGTGTTTATTTTGATATGCACAATTTTTTTACCCCTATTTTGTATTTGCTGTGCGGTTTGGACACGGGGTGCGTCAGAAATAGACTAGGTGCCTATCTTTAGCGAAGCGGTGCAGAAAGCTATTTCTGCGATGATTTTGAAAAGTGCCGCTGAGCGTCTGTTGTAAACACAAGCATAGACTAGAGTGACAGCGATCAGCTCCTGTAGCCGCGTCGGAGCCGTAGCGCGTCACAGAGGTGTGCAGTGGAAATCAGGGGTGAAACCATAGACAGTAAAAGAAATGGACACAGCGACCCCATTGGAACTCAATTGAGACAAGTGAAGCCCATTTTTAGCGTTTTTTAGCACTTCAGTTTCTGACGCGCAGACTCAAACTAAGCTTGATGACGTCAGCAACCTGTCTGACAGATGTAAATCTTCTAGTAGCTGTGCGTGAAAACTGCCATCGTTAATCTTGCAGAGACGGCGAGCTTGAGCGGCGAGTTCTTTGGCATGAGTGAGCAGGAGTAAGTATTCTGATTAATTATTTTGTATAGTATTTTAAAATGTAACGCCAGTACGCCATATTAAGTTAATTGCCTGCGAGCTTCTCCTCCTGTCTGTACGGTAATGCGACACAGAGTCGAGTGGTTATGACGCAATCGTTAGCCTATTTTTACAAAAACTGTTTCTACGGGGCCATAATGTAACATAGAAGGTAATGGAGCCCTTTATACATTTTCGTGTATCTTTAGAAATAAATAATGGACAAACGGAGTCTTTAAACGCCTCAGATGTAAAGTTATTCGCTGTCAAAGTGACGCCAAAATGAATGGGAGTCAATGGGAATGCTAACGCAAGTGAAGTTCTGCTACAAGATGGCGGCACGTGGCCGACTTCAACTTCCGGTCGACTTCCTTGCCGCCTGGGTGAAACAGGCATAACTTTTGCTACAGGCTACGGTTGACTGAGTGTCTTCTTCTGCTTATTAGCGCTTGTTAAACAACTGAGGCATTACTGCCACTAGTGGTGGGATGGTGTATTGTAACTGTCTCATGGATAACAGTGGATATTCTGGTGTCTTCAATTGATAACTTGTTTGTTCCCGCGGCCCTCGCGCCCACAGGTGAAAAACGTAAAGTTTTTTGCGGCCCTCCAGGTGGCGCTCACGGCCCAAGGGTGGGCCGCGGCCTTATGGTTAAGAATAGGTGGAATAGATAACACATGACATATCTAGAAAACTGAGACTTATTAATGGTGGTACCTCTATTTTCACAGCCTCTGCCATCAGGATGCCCTGGAAGACTTTTGAGAGGTCCCTCAGGTTGAACGTATAGTGGGATTTAGCAGGTGTGGGTAGGAGAGCAGAGGTAAGAGTGGAGTACACCCTGATGGTGGCATCTACTAGTGGCTCATTAAAAGGTTTGATTTCTGGAACTTTCTCTAGAAATCATAGATGCAAAAAGAGTTTGTGTGAGAAAACCCATTCTGCAATATACAGTATGTCAATATAAGCTCAGTATTTATCTTTTCAGAAATATATCAGTAACTTATATTTGTAAATATCAATAAGAAATTTGACATTTAGTGGTTTAGTCTTTCTCTTCGTTCTCTCTGTCTATCTTTCTGTTTCTCTCCCTGTATCAAGCTTACTGCCTGGGTCCTTTTTACTCATATTTCCATCTGTAAAAAAATAAATCAATAAATCAAAGCATCAGTCAAAATGCGACCAAAGCTTATGACAGATGTTTCCTGTTGAATACCCACATTGAAATACATTCATATCTAGATGCCCACATGATGACTGTCACTCACCCATCCAGCTCCCCAGGATGGTGGAAAAGATCTTCTTCTTGCTGGCGTCCTCCATTTCAGGGAAGGACAGGAAGTTGAAGTGGCGTGTGAAGCGCTGAGTGATGGGGTTCCTGCCACCACCAGGAGGGCCCATGGCACACGCAAAGTTTATGTCAACAAGGTTTTTAAAGGTCCCTTATAAGCACAGAGGATGAATCAGAGTTTGTACAAAGTATTTTTGTAGGAATGCTCCTTAATATGTTTGAGGAAACCATGGATTCTTTGATGAACAGAATGACCAAAACTATAGTATTTATGTGAAATAGAAATCTTTCTGTTGCTTTTGATCACTTTAATGCATCTTTGTTGAATAAAAGCATTCATAAAAAATAAAAAACAGACTGACCCAACTTTTAAACATACCTATCTGTTTTCTGTCATACCAGCCTCCGTGATCCATCCACTGGCGCAGCAGTTCAATGGGAGGCTGAGCTCCGTATGTTTCCAGCATGGGCATGTTAAGATCATCAATAAAGAAAATAAAATATTTTCCCAAAGGAGGCCCAAACACACCTTTACGTCTGCAAGTAAGTATATGTATATGCTAAAAATCTAGTAATATGTACAGAGAAAAAAATTAGCAGTAACAGACTGATGAAAGGAAGAGACGGGAAGAACCTTCTGTCAAGTTTGCTGTCGATATAGTCTTGAGTCTGGTTGGCGGAGGTGCGAGCAGAGAACATTAGGAAGTGAGTGATGTATTCAGCAGGCATGTTCTTGAGAAGCTTGTCTGATATTGTCAGGGTCTTTCCTGTGCCAGTTGGCCCAATGCACAATACCTGATAAATCAAAAGAGGAAACAAGCTTAGCAGCACATGCACATGACATTAACATGACTGCATGTAGACTGAGAGTCAAAACTACCCACAGGCTTCTTATTGGAAAGCAGCATGTCTATCAGGAAGGACATGCGAACAGTGTCAACTGTGGGCACAATGATGTCAGAGTAGCTAGTTTCTGGGGTGATGACCACTTCCTGGGCATATTTCATCCAATTGACCCACTGAACCTGAAGCATTTGAAAATTATTTAATTTCTTTTAATCAAAAGTATATCTCAAAAATGGTTTGTAAATTAATTAAAATATTCAAGAAAACATTCTCACCTTCCTCTCTTTTCCATCCTCCTCCTCCTCCTCATCAAAACAACTTATTCCTGCATCGTCTAAATTGTAATCGTATACTAGTCCTTCCTCAGGGAAACCCAGTTGGACCTGAAAAACAAATAAACAAGGTTTGCAAAATGCAGCTCTGAATGAATAAACTTACAAAAAGCAATACAACTATTTGAATGCTCTGTGGCTCTTCAGTTTAATTATCTACAGATGCAAATTGCTGATAGCACTGAGCTTCATGATAAATGTTATGCTACTATTGACCTTTTCTTCAACCATCTTGCCCCTGAGCCAAGAACTGAAACGTTGGCAGCTGGCAGCGTCTCCTGTAGCTCCAACACTCCATATGAGTGAAAAGATAAACCAGGGCTCAATCAGCTCCTGCAGCCGAGACAGTTTCTCCTGGGAAGGGGGCTTCTTACCCTGACCACACACACAAAATTCAGTTTAGCCATGAATAAATTAGTTTAACCACTGTAACACTAAGAAATTCTCTGACCTCCCGTGGGATGAAGGGCTGAAAGAAACAGTCCATCAGTTTGAGCAGAGAGCAGGTAAGATTGCTGTCCATGGAGGTGATCACCTCCTTCACTGATTTTCTGACAAATTGGATGGAGTCCTGAGGCAGCACAAAACAACATCTCAAAACCTTGATAGACAATGAACTACATACCTTACAATATGTTCACTTTTATATGATCAACAGATTTTGATCAGGCTGTAGACCATATAAACTAAATACTACAGGACCGATCACCTGTAAGAACCTAGTGAAGAGAGAGTTGAGCTGATCTGTGTAGGGCTGAAACATGTCAGGGATTGTGCATAGCCAACATTCTGTGAATGGAGTCAGACCCAGAATACTGGGCTCAAGATATACCATGCCACAGCGAGAAACCGTGGCAGGAGATGCCACTGCCAAATCCTGCACCTCAAACATCATGGTCATCACCTGAGGGCCAACAAGAAAAATAGAAAATTATTATTATATTTACACAAAGGAGGTACAAAACAGAGCTATTAGCAGAAATTCTCATACGTCAGAGAGTTTGATGATCTCTCCAGAGCTTAGACACAGTTTCTTGTTGTCATCCAGAACCGTGTTCAAATTCTCGATCCACACAGCATCCACAGGTCCATCAAACATGTACCACTTCTTCTCCTGGTCCATAGAGGCAGCTCCATCCCGAATGAGACAAGACAGTATACCATCTGTCCTGTAATTTAACAGTTTGTGTCCTTTTAACAACCTTTATTTGTATTTCTTGCGAGATCTTTAAGGGGGCATCGGATGCCAATTTATTACTTTAGGGTCTTCATGAAATATCTGCAACACACTTTGGTGAAAATTCCCCAATAGTCATCTAAAACAATTCCTTTGTACCTTGTCAGAAGCAGCTATGTTCACAGCAATCCATTTTGGTGCATGTCTCTTTAAATGATAATGAGTTATTGCTCACCCCACCCCTCTCTTCCGTTTTTTGTGTATTCAGAAAATAAATAAATAATTAAAACACAGCTTACAACTGTCTGATGGACAGTCCATGACATCATACCGCTCAGAAACCCAAAACAGCTTGATAATTGAGATGGTTTAGTTTTTTTGGGGGAAAATTGGGGAAACAAGTAGTGAATGGATTTTTATTATTGTAGAGTGGTTGTGTCCACACACTGATAATATGCAAACACCATGTAAAAGTGAATTTTGCATCCAGTTATACCAAAATTGGATAATATAAACTCAGGTCAACAAAGCGCAACCAGACAACCTGTACAGCACTGTTATTACAGTAAATTCAGAGTGCACTCACCATTCATGAGTAAGCTGATCAAATTCTCCATAAAGCTGCCCCATAGTGATGGATTTGGGGTTGAGTATGTAGGTCTGTACAGACTCATATTCTCCTCCACTAACTGAGGGTTGGCCTTTCAGGGCGGTCATTGCTGTTCCCAGGACTTCATAACACTGTAAGTATGTTAGAGTGCAAATAAGTGAATTCCAAAATTAGAATTTGCCATTTTTGTTGCCGCTTACCTTTGTTTTACCAGAGCCTGATGGTCCTACCAACATTAGACCGTGTCTGACTACAGTGGTCTCATATAATTGAATACACTTGGTTATAAACCCTGCAAGACATGAAAAACACAAACAATTAATTTGCTGACTAACCAGTTTAGCTTTCAATATGATTTCCCCTCCAAATTATAGTGCTGGAGCACATAGACATAAAAAATATTTAGCACTAACTGATAGTAATTCTACCAATTGTACATAATCAGTTCGGTAAGAAATATGATTTACTATTGTTTTCTTATAAATCACATGATTCTACTGCACACTCACCATCCACATCTTTAAGGCATTTGATTGCACAGACCTTCCTGATGGACTCTTCTAGGGTACCATAGTCTATTGGCTCTTCACGGATCTTGGGGAAGAGGTCTGACACAATGCCATTGAAGAGCTTGAGGTCGTCCTGAAGGAACTTTGGTACATTGACATCTCTGATGGCCTGCAGGCATATCAGCTCCTGCATAAATAATACAATTCGTTCAGCAGTAGATGGTTATATATCTGTGGTACTTTAAGAAGAGATTCAATTGCAGAAAAAAAAAATCAATAACTTTGTAGAATACTGCAGAGCAAACATGCATACAAATATTGTGTATCATCAAACCTCATTCATATCAGGATTTTCCCTCTTCAAGTTTCCAGCGGCAGAGATCACAGTTTTTACAGCTCTCATCCCAAAATCATAGTGGTCCTAATTGACAACATGCAACAAAGTGAATTTCACATAAAACAAATAGATGAAGTCTGAAGAACAAACAGAAGCAAGCAAAGTGTATTTTTCTTTTTCATTCTTCTTGTCTGACTTTTCTATATGAAATTCCCCCTCAAAACATAGCTGCACTCATGCCACAAAAGTCAAACCTGTGAGCTGAGCTGTTCTGAGGACAGTTTGAATGTGCTGGTGATTTTTTTGGACAAGAATTTG
The DNA here is from genome assembly GCF_963082965.1 of Carassius carassius. Taxonomy (NCBI): domain Eukaryota; kingdom Metazoa; phylum Chordata; class Actinopteri; order Cypriniformes; family Cyprinidae; genus Carassius; species Carassius carassius. The sequence goes on from NC_081798.1 coordinate 14,777,570, forward strand.
GCATCACTGAAGCCGAATGAGTAAAGAGAGATCTCTGCTATCATGGCGTAATCAGGGATCATCATTGCCACAGGACGGAATAGAGCCTAAGGAACACATACAATATGTTATCAATCAGTCTTTTTTTATTTTGACCTTTTACATTGCTACTGAGGAATTCCATACATTTCAATTACCTTTAAATTATCTGGTAGTTCAGTTCGACCAGCATAACCAGGATTCATAGTGATGAAGACTGCACAGGATGGAACAAGAGGGATTTCCATGCCTTCAAATACAAATCTCTTCACCTGAACACAACAAACAGGACATCAGGTTTTCCACACATTTTTACCATTCATTTTCATGATTTTCTAGATAAATAAATAAAAATAAGGATAAGAATTAAAAAATAATTTACTAGATATGATGTATGATAAAAGTATTTTATTTATTTATTAAATAAATAAAATATAAAAACACTTCCCTTCTGTCCTTACCATGCACATATTATAGTGTTTAAACAGTAGGCCTCAAGTGTGTGATTTTACTCACTCTTTGCTGTTGGGCTTTTTGGATGGTTGTGATTTGTTGAGCCACAACTGATAAAACCTCCACATCAATTCGATTGAATTCATCAAAGCAGGCCCAGGCCCCTGAACTAGCTAAGCCTTTGAGGAACTTGCCCATGGCTATGAAGTCCAGCTGATCAGAGCAGTTAAAAACTACAGTCTGGATGGCCAGAGCTTTGCCCAGGTCTTTAGTAGTCTCTGTCTTTCCTGTACCCGCAGGGCCTGCCGGGGCACCTCCAAACTTTAAGTGAAGCGCACCAGTCAGGGTGAGGTAGCACCTGTGTTATGGGCAAATACTGTATATCATTTTAATTTCTAACAAAGAAAGCATCCTGTAAAATACTTTTCTTTGAGCATATGTACAGCTACATATAACTGTTGTTCTGTTTTCTAAATGTCACCTGTCTGTCAATGGAGTGATAACAAGTCGTCCTGAGTTACCAAGGTACTCATAACCATACAAGAACTCAGCATTCACTGCTCTGATGTACAGGTCATCACGCCAGTAATATCTATGAAAACACAAACACTAACACATGTACAGTAAACTGATCTCTCTCTCTCTCTAATATATATATATATATATATATATATATATATATATATATATATATATATATATATATATATATACACACACACACATACACACTTTACAAGACTACTATCAAAATGTTACAATTTACATATATTTAGATTTTATATTGTATAACCTCAGTTGACTGATCCACTCAAAGTCATTGACACTGGACACTTTCTCCTCAACCAGCTTTGCTGCCACATCTTTAGCATGCACTTCAATCACAATGAGTGCTGAGAGTACCATCCGCTGCATCTTTGACAGACGACCACGCACCAGCTGCACCAAATCTCCCAACTGTTTGGACATATACAAACACACACTTTAACTTAGATCCAATGTTTCCTAATCATAATTTACAATATTGTACTGCACAAAACATCCCCAGGAATTGAATTTTTTGCACTGTTGTAAACAGTACGTGCCTGTGTCTGTAGCTGTGGATAAAGCCGATCTGCAAGGTCTCCCTTATCCAGAGACTCTGACACCTCTTGGGTCCAAAATGTTTGACAGCCAGCGATCACCACCTGACCAGGCCAGGACAACACCCACTCTGTACGAGGACGCTGCAGAGTTGAGACTTCATATCAAAACATTCACTGACAACATAAACTACTTGTTATTATAAGAGACATTGTATTTAGGCTGTAACAAAAAATCTAGTGCATTTTGTAAATCTATGGTGATTCATACTGATTAAAGGGCCATTTACATAAAACAAACAAACAAAAAAGATGTTTTAGCTATGCACTTTGTTAAAAATCACTGACTTAAGAAACAACACTTACCTCTACATAGGCTTGCAGTGAACGACTAATGTTGTCTCTTACACTGGCCTTCATGGAGTTCTCCACTTCCCGCAACCAATGCTCCACATTCCCAGAAGGAGACACCGGGACAGACAACTGGACTTCCTCTCCCTCAGCAGAGTACATGTGTGTGATCAGCAGATCTGACTGGAACTTGAGCTACATGTTGTACAACAGATTTCAGAATTTCTGACATTAATTGAACACTACAGTATATGTGGTGGGCCTGGACCACAAAACCAGTCATAAGTGGCAGTTTTTTTTAATTGAGATTTATGCATCATATGAAAGCTGAACAAATAAGCTTTCCATTGATTTATGGTTGAGATACAATGGTTTGCAAATCGGGAATTTGAGGGTGCAAAAACATCTAAATATTGAGAACATCGCCTTTAAAGTTGTACAAATGAACTTCTTTGCAATGCATATTACTAAGCAAAAATAAATAAAATAAATAAAATATTTTCATGGTACATGATCTTTACTTGATAACCTAATGATTTCTGGCATAAAATAAAAATCTGTCATTTTAACCTATACAATGTATTGTTGACTATTGCTACAAATATACCTGTGCTACTTATGACCTTAGATCCACAGTATTATATAAACCAAAACGTTATTTTCTGCCATGCTAGTAATATCGTAAACATATTACAGCAAACAAGACCTGTTGTATGCAAAAAAGGACTCACCCGGGCAACGTTCTCAAAGCATTTGCGGAGATGTGGCTGGACTGCTGTTGGATCTTTAGTCTGAGATAAAATCTCCAGCAACTCATCATCTGATAAAAAGTAAAATCTACAACCAGAAAACAAGAGGGTTCTTAAAGGGGTCATATGATGCTATTTAAAATTTTCTTTTCTCATTGGAGTGTTGCAAGCTTTTGGTGCATGAAGAAGATCTGTAAAGTTGCATAGACTAAAGTCTCAAATCCAAAGAGATATTCTTTATAAAATTTAAGACTCTGCCACGCCCCCCTAAAACGACTCGTTCAAACATGACCCCACATGTCTACGCCACTATGTGGAAATATTTGTGTAATGCCGCCCAAATGTTCACGCAAAGAAAGAAGTTGTGGTTTCAGTAACCGCAGTTAGTGTTGAAGCAGCCAGGCTGGCTGCAAAAGGGAGTCAATCCCATAGACTCCCAATGTTAAAATGCCCAACTTTACAGCAGAAAAAATTACAGCCTTTACAGCCTTGTGCAAAAAATTATTTTGGTCTACATAGCTAATTTTACCCTTCATGACAACTGTGAGGGGGGTGAATTTTTTTATTACTCATCCGTTAAAATTATATTAAGCCTTAAAGTTCTGCATAATTAAGGGCTTGGCCACTAGAGTGCTTTAACCACTGGCGCATGCTAGGTGGGCGTGGCTTCAGCAACCAGCTCCCGCCTTTTTGACAATTTTTGATTACCCCAGAGTTACGCGCTGCCAAGATGGCTACGGCACGCTTCGCCCACTTTTGGTTTCAAAAACACTCTTCGGAAACCTATAGGTGACGTCACAGACACTACATCCACATTTTTATACAGTCTATGGTTATGACGTGTGTTATGTGCCGGCTTTTAGGAGTAGGGCCACAAAATCACCTCCATTCAAAATGTGAAACAAACAGTCTTCTTGTTCGGGCTTCAGTTGGCAAATGCCGAGAATATTCTCCACAACAGAGCGAATAGCATCCCGTGTCTCTATGTCCGCTGTCGTTTTCGATTTCCCTAACCTAAACTGCAATATTAAATTCAGCGCTTATGCTTAGTTTAGCATCTACGTCACGGCTCTCAGCCCACCCTCTGTTCATTGATTGGATGGCTGGTGCAGAGCCAGAGGAAATCTGGGAGCTGGTTTGATATCTCAGACTGAGTACAGAAGCGAACTGAAATTGAGCAGAAGTACGAAGGCTAGTCCTTGCCAATTGTTTAATAAAACCATAAAAATGTGTCATTTTTACCTGGGGAAGGCACTTCGTTTGGTCTCCAGGTATTCACTCAGTCCTTTCTGAACAAGTTCCAGTAAATTGTTACAGTCTTTGAGACTGGCCAATAAACGTGGTTCAGGACACACCTCAATCACCTGGACTCATAAAGACAATCACATCTCAATTCTTTGGTGAACCACTGACAAATCAAAAATAGTATGATTAAGTAGTCTGACCATGCTCACCTTATTGTTATCATGGGCAGCCTTCATGATCTTCCTCCAGGTGCGCTCCATGGTCAGATACCTCTTTCCTTCCACAGGCAGCTGCCGGTTGATGTCATCAGAGCTGAAAATAGGTTCCATGTACAGCCACGACCGCTGACAGATGAGCCACTCTTCTAATACTTCCTACCAGCAGAATACCACAGTCACACAAAGACTTTTAGGTACTGTTTTTGGTGTAGACACCTACAACTAAACAAACATCCAAAGGTACCTCATCTTGTGGATTTCAGAATCATACCTGCAGGATTATTGGCTTACCTGTGTCATTTTTAATTTACTTTCCCATTTGCTGATTCTCTCCTCAAAGGGTTTTTTATATGGGGAGAAGGCCATGCTCTGAGTCATTACAATGTGGTCATCCAGGAGCTGAGAAGCTTCGTCTGGGCTCTTCAAGATGTAAGTCCCTGTCTCCTTATAAGGCATCACCTCAAACATCACCGTTGACCATTCCTCCTCCATCTTTATCAGAGCCTATGTATGAGAGCAGAAAATAATGTCATGTGACATAATATCTACGTGGAATTGTTCAGTTATCCAATTCAGGAAAAAAAAGTATCAACCAGCAAAAATGTTCCTGTGATATTGTTATTAATTTATATAATTATCGAAGGGCTAGAAAATATCTCATGAAATATGAGTCTAGTGCCTCTAGATACAATGTCTTGACCTAAAGCAGCCAGAATTTTGCATTACGATCTGATTTCAGCCACAACTGTACAGACACCCCTACTGTAGCTTTGGAATGCAATGAGCCCCATGGTGCAGCTCTTCCAGTTGGCTTAGTGGGTCATGCAGCGCTGCTCCACTTCTGGCCTTAGTGGTCTTTTGTGGTGTAGCACTACCTCAGGGTTCAATGAACCTTAACAAATGATCCCACAATATATTGTAATTTCTAATAAATAAATAAATAAATAAAAAATTCCAATCCAACGACAGACAAGATGAGCTTCTGATAAAACTTGGCTGTCTATGAAGAAGAAATGCAATGAATAAATAAAATATCTGTAGCTTTAACAAAAGCCCTGAAGCTGTCAAAAGTCCACTAGTTGATGCAAAACTTCAACTCACAAATAAATGGAGATATCTGGTTGCAGGTAACACTGAGAAAGAGTATACAGTACATCGCTTATTTTCATATACTACCAAACACACAGTGTTCTTATGTGCCTCATAAATACAAAATACATCTTAAAAACAACTCCATGGGACAAATACTGCACTCACTTGCTCAATAGCATATTCTTTTCCAGCCTCCTGAGCCACTTGGGTGATTTCCTCTGCATGATTTTGCAGGCCCAGCTCCAGACAAAGGGAAAAGGTGAGGTTCGCTGTAGATTTTATATTCATGTTAATACGTTCAGAAAGAAGTTCCCAGTGGCGGTTCCGCATGCCAGGATTCCTCAGGCCCCGGATCAGGGGAATGAACGGACGGAACTCTTCAATCTTAGTCCGGATTTCAGATGCCACTTCTTGACAGGCTGAATAGAGTCAATAATGATAAAAACATGTTTTGAACAGTATGACACGAACACATAATGCATATGTCTAAACCACAGCTTTTTCTTCTCCTTTTATATTTATGAAAATTTCAACTTCACTTATAAAACAGGAAAACATATCTCATTCTTGATGCTAGGTATGACACAAAAACATACAATATTAGTTTGTGTCCTCTAACATTGTTTCCTACTCACCAGGAATGTCTTTAAACTGTTTGACACACTGGTGCATAGTCTTGTAAGCATCATTGACATTATTCTCCAATTGTTCAGGGTTGATGGCTGACAGCGGGTCATTGAGCCAGCTTTCATGCCAACGCAGCCAATCAGATGTTGTCTTCCACAGGTCATAAAATGGCTGAAACTCTTTGTTCAGCTTCTGTAGCTCGGTGTACTACACCAAAACCATAAAACACGTACCAGAGATTTTTCAGTTTTAATGTTCTTAGAAAAAGTATGGTCTCATTAATGTCATAGAACGAAAATAATAAAACAACGAATCACTACACACAAATTCGCGTGTAGAGTTAACCTACATTAGAGACTGGTTTGCCAAAGAGTCGTTCACGGTTGTTGTAAAGCTGTGCCATTTCCTGACACTCTTTCAGCTGCTTGCTCACTCTCCGCACCTCATTTGCCACCTCATGCGCTCGCCCGAGGTTTGTGTAACCAGATAATCCAGCCACCGTCATCTGAAAATAAAGAGAGGTGACTTAATAGCAATGCAAGGAGTGACCATCTATTAAAGGCAAAACCTCTCATTCTTGACTTTATGAGTCTGACCTGCAGGACATTCAAGAGATCCAGGAAGCCGTTTTGATCTGCAAGCTGGTTCTTAAGGAAGCGTTCTTCATCCTCAGCATGTTGGGCTTTCACTCTCTCCATCTGGTTCAGGATCATCCAAGGCCAGGCCATTGCTGTCCACCTACACAACATTTAGTATTTAGGAGCTCAGCTACTGAAGAAATGTGATATAGATGTGTAGAATGGCTAATTTTAGATGAGTTAAAAGCAACTGTGTTAAAACACGACTTAATTCAAAGTAGAGGCAATGATGAACTCACTTCTCATTGACATCCTCATCGGAAAGACTGTACAAGAATTCATCTGTTAGATCATAATCAGACATAGCTTTGGACAAACACTCCTGCAGGAGGCCATTAGCAGAGGAAGACAGAGAAAAAAGTAATTCAGAATTAAATGCAAGAATTCAATGAGGATTTTTAAGCTTTAATCAAGTTGGAGACTTTCAGCAACAGATGCTGATGGAATGGCAATGGCGACAGGAAGTCAAGTGTTTACTTCTATTGCCAAAGGACAGAAAAACTACTAAGCAGCAATAAAGTGGATGGCATGACAGATCATTTAACCATTTGACAAAGTACAAAAAAGTAATTTAAAAAGCAAGACGACATGGACTATCAAAATAAGGAAGATGTGGCCAGTGAGTATTGCATGTGCTCTGATTAGCCACATGGTGGCACCGTTTTCTGTCACTCTTCCACTATCCATTCCCAATAAAGGCAAAACACAAAGAATTGCGTTAATAATAAATAATAAAACAGTGACTGTACTTCATGTGCTTTGAGTTGCTCAGGGAGTAATTTCATCCATTCTCTCTGATCTATGAGCTCCTCAATGCAGCTTGGTTTCTCCGACAGCTTTCTGCTGATGGCTTTACACTCTGTACTTGCCTGAAACACACACAATATTACATTACAGCTATCCATTCAGACTTGATAAAACGGTTTCTAGTCCTAATGAACAATGACTCACATCCTCTATCTGTTGACGCAACCTCAGAGCGAGACGGTCCAGCACTGCACTGGCGAGGGCCCTGCGTTTCTTCACTAAGCTTTGCCGAACGGCCTCCACACTGACTTTGAAGGGACCGATGATGATGGCAGAAGGGATGGAGTGATTTAAAAGTTCCACCTCCCTCAGATGCTCCAGGACTTCCTGCTTCACTTCCTGAACGGTCTGGTTCTCCTGACTGTGCAACCTTCGAGACACGCAAATATAAGCAAAAGGACAATCCTTGCTCTGTAGTGTCTCAGTTCATAAAACAAAACAAAACAATATAAAGATTTACTTTAGAAAAGTGTTGATATCTGAATTGTGGAGCTCAAGGTGGCATTCATATTGACGAGCATAGGATCTGAGAGGTATGATGGCCTGTTTCAGGGCCAAACTGATGCTCTTCCTCAGATTGTTAACATCAGGTTCCCACAAGGCCACTGTATCTAACACATATCCAACGACGAGCAAGTTCTTCATTACAAACTGAGAGAATGGAAAGGAACAAATACAGAACAAAGCCCTCAGAAATTTCATTTTAATAATTTAATAAGCATTTTTACCACATAATTCTGGCTTTGATTAATAATGTAGTCGTTAAAAAAATCATTAAATAAAATACAAACCCGATTCCCAAAAAGTTGGGACACTGTACAAATTGTGAGTAAAAAAGGAATTGAATAATTTACAAATCTCATAAACTTAAATTTTATTCACAATAGAATATAAATAACATATCAAATGTTGAAGGTGAGACATTTTGAAATGTCATGCCAAATATTGGCTCATTTTGGATTTCATGAGAGCTACACATTCCAAAAAAGTTGGGACACTTATTAGGTCAATTGGCAACATGATTGGGTATAAAAAGAGCCTCTCAGAGTGGCAGTGTCTCTCAGAAGTCAAGATGGGCAGAGGATCACCAATTCCCCCAATGCTGTGATGAAAAATGGTGGAGCAATATCAGAAAGGAGTTTCTCAGAGAAAAATTGCAAAGAGTTTGAAGTTATCATCATCTACAGTGCATAATATCATCCAAAGATTCAGAGAATCTGGAACAATCTCTGTGCGTAAGGGTCAAGGCCGGAAAACCATACTGGATGCACGTGATCTCAGGGCCCTTAGATGGCACTGCATCACATACAGGAATGCTACTGTAATGGAAATCACTACATGGGCTCAGGAATTCCAGAAAACATTGTTGGTGAACACAATCCACAATGCCATTCGCCATTGCCGGCTAAAACTCTATATCTGTATCTGGAAAGGCACCATCAATGCTGAAAGGTATATCCAAGTTCTAGAACAACATATGCTCCCATCCAGACGTCGTCTCTTTCAGGGAAGACCTTGCATTTTCCAGCATGACAGTGCCAGACCACATACCGCATCAATTACAACATCATGGCTGTGTAGAAGAAGGATCAGGGTACTGAAATGGCCAGCCTGCAGTCCAGATCTTTCACTTATAGAAAACATTTGGCAAATCATAAAGAAGAAGATGCGACAAAGAAGACCTAAGACTTGAGCAACTAAAAGCCTGTATTAGACAAGAATGGGACAACATTCTGTGACGAGTCAGCTGCCTTTTCCCTGATTGTCACCGGCACCCCGTCCTAAATCGCCGCCCTTCACCAGGCTCCCGACTGGAGTGGGTGTGTGAGAGGAGGGGCGCTGGACGAGTCAGGGCTGGCGGCGTGTGATGGGGCACACCTGAAGGAAATGGAGCCTCATCACCGCCGCTGTTTAAAAGCCCAACGCGCCTCTCCTCGGGAGATCGGTCTCTTCCCCGTGCATGCACACTGGTGTCCTCGTGGGCCCAGGAAGGGTGCGTTGAGGGACTCCCGCGCCACTAGAGACGTGAGCTACAGGACCCGCGATCCGAATGAGAACCGCACCCGTTTACACGGCCGTCGGGCCAGGATGCCGGGCCGTACATCCCCTGCCAGCGCCGCGGCCAACGAGAGTGATGCGGCCGCTAGAGGAAGCCGCCGCCCCTCGCGCCCCGGACCGAAGAGGGGAGCGCGTGAGGCCGCCGGACTCCGCCCCTTACCTGGACCCTTCCTCCATGAACACTGCCCGACCTACACAAACCCCGCAGCACGACGAGGACACCAGACTCCCTGTTTATTTTGGACACTCTTCCCCTTTGGCCACTTTTATCCCGTTTTATTTGATTTCTGTTAATAAAAGCCTCTCCGAGGCCTGATGCCACGCCCACTTCCTTCACAATTCCTATTCCTAAACTTGAGCAACTTGTCTCCTCAGTCCCCAGACGTTCACAGACTGTTATAAAAAGAATAGGGGATGCCACACAGGGGTAAACATGGCCTTGTCCCAACTTTTTTGAGATGTGTTGATGCCATGAAATTTAAAGTCAACTTATTTTTACCTTAAAATGATACATTTTCTCAGTTTAAACATTTGATATGTCATCTATGTTGTATTCTGAATAAAATATTGAAATTTGAAACTTCCACATCATTGCATTTTCTGTTTTTATTACATTTTGTACAGTGTCCCAACTTTTTGGGAATCAGGTTTGTAATTTCTTCATAAAAATGATTTATGTACAAGCAATAAGATAGGGAACCTTGTCTAGTTGAGGTATGTTGTGTGTGGACAGGATTCCTTTATCAAACAGGTTGATAACGGAGGTCTCAAAGCTCTCTAGAGGAGTGCTGTAACCAACACCATTCTGATCAAGGACCAAATCCACTGAGAAAAGGGGTTTCTTTTTTGGCCTGCATAAAATAATGTTGGATCATGGATAAGTTACATATACAGTAGTATAAAACAATGGCACTCAATTGATCTTATTTAGATCTTGTTTTTTGACTCCAAGGCTACCCTTTATCTATAGATAAGCTGATATGTTCCTCTTAATATACAGTATATGTAAAAAATAAAACAATTTAATGTTGTAGTACAACAGAACCACCGATTTAGATTTTATAATTTAAAGAAAAGAAATGTAATAAAAAGCAACATCAAACATAATCCTATAAGCATATTTAGGAAGCAGTAACCACGATAATGAAAATGCACATACTTGTATGGGCTGTTTATGAGATCAGGGCCCCAGGTCAGATCTTTGGGGCACTGTAGGACATTGTGGCAAGCATCGAGCAATAATTTGGCTAAGCTGACCAGGGAATCCTGCACCAGGAACCTGAGTGTGTCCTGCTGAATGCTGCGTATCAGTGCCATCAAGCGACACAGTTTAGACATGTGATAAACATCCCAGTTGGAAACAGAGAGATTGTACCAGTCACGACTTCCATGCAGACTAGACAAAATCCCAGTACATAAAGTGTCCAGCCATGACTCTTGTAGAAACAACTGGACCTGAAGGAAGACAAAGAATGTATGATGACACAGAGGCACATTTGTATGTGTAAGTGTGTACTGGTGATAGTTTGTATACCTGTGCGTGTTTCTGAGACAGTGCCGATTCAAACTCCTCCAAGCTAAGTGACTTTGTGAAGCTGACATGAAACAGACTCATTTTTGCCACCCTGTTGCACTCTTCTCTCACTGTGGACAGCACAGTGATCACCTCAGGCTTAGTGAGCAGAGTATTAAAGACAAAAGCTGCACGGTTCTTCTCAAAAGGATAGTCAGGCACTGACACAAGGCCTAGAAGTAAAGGAGACAGCACATTGTGGGTGGGCCCAAAAAATAAATCAACAACATTAAATCCCAGACTGTATAAAAGTCTCCTTTCTTTTGATGTCCATTTCTCTACCTTTCTCAGGAACTTTCTCGAGTTCATTTTGAGGAATTTTGATGTGGGGGAACTCTTCTGGGCTTTCCTGTACCACCTTATCAAAGCACATCTGGTTCATAGTATGAACGTACTCAAAACAAAGCTCTTCCTCCAGCTCCATCACACACTCCTTTAGACTGTATAGACACATGTGTTCATTGAAAAACAAACTAATTCAGCAGACATCAGTAATTGTTTACAGAATTATATGCTGCGTTTTCTGGAATTGCACATCTGGTGTGGATGGAAGGTGCAGATGATTTTTATAGGAAACTCTTAATATTTTCATTTAATGTCTTAATGATACAATATATATATATATATATATCTGCAGATGCATAAAAATCATACACTGTAAAAAAAAAAAATAATAAATTCAGACCTCTCCAACTCAAATTTTTCTACTGATTGATGATCACATCTATATTTTTCAATTGGCCAAACTGAATTAGCGTAAATTCAATTTTAGAAATTAAATTAGGCAAATTGAATTTTTTTTTTACATTTTTACTGTCATTGTTGAAAAGAAAATCTTACTCAGCACAATTTTAAAAGGTAAGGTATAAAACATATAATTACAGGGTGTTTTTGGCCCTCATATTTAAATGTTTTATGTCATTTTAACATCCTTGCATACATTGAAATGTAAAATTATATTTGATCCTATTATTATTTAAATTTTTCTCACTGTTTAAATTGGAGGCCTGGTGTGGATACTGCATAATTTCGGATGCGTTTTAAACTGGTGAGGTCAAGGGTGGGGGTGCCACTCCAGACTAGCATACAGTCAACTGAAAGATGGTACAAGATCATGGCCTCAGTGTACTGTCTCAAGTCCCGGGCAAACTGGACCCTCTGGGCAAAGATACGGGGGTCCTCTGCACAAAACAGCAGCCTGATCCTGGGAACCCAGTATTGCATTGACAAAGCCCCTTGGGAAAGAAAGAAAACATAATGAAATGAAACACAATGGTTTATGAAAGTCTACCTACATCACTGAGTAGTAAAACACTCAAAACACGTTTTGTGGTTTGCAGCCGATGTCTATTAGGTTTTATGCTATTTATATGATATAAAATTCTCTTTAGTAGGCATCTATAAAATATTTTATTTGCTTACATTCTCTTCTGGGATGAGCTTATTATGTGACAATTTAATTACTTTGTACTTTCTAACAAGAAACTCATCAAATTCGGGGAAAAAGTGTTCTTCAAAAGGATTCATGAGGTGTTTAAAATAACCACAGTTCATGAATGGTTATTGAACTTGCCTTCTCTCTGTCCTCCATTCAAAATAGGTTTTCCATCAGAATCGCGAACCCATCCATTACAGTCTGCTTTATGCACCAAGTACTCCTTCTTCTCTTGGCTGTACTGTAACACCCCAACCAACTGCCAAGAATACTCCAAAGCTGGGCTTTCTGGATCCACTACATGGCAAACACATGAAGAACAGACATTACATTTTTCCCACATGTGCCCATATGGCTCCCACTGGATGGGCTATAAGATTAATTTATTTTCAGAATGAACTACAAGACAAATGATGGGATCCATTCGACTACAATATGTCAGGTATTTCCAGAGGGTTTAAACAGCACTGTACCAGGTGAGATGCTATTTTTTGTTGGCAGCAAGGCTTTGGCAGGAACAGGTTTGCGGTCGATGGAGCCTTGCTCATAACCTAAAGCCAGCCATTCCTCTGGAGTACGGGAGTCAAAGTCCTCATTGTCGAATATCTGTTGTTACACAAAGTTCTTTAGACACAAAATGAGCCACTTATACAAAACACACAATTACACAGCCAATGAAACAGAAAGACACATGATTTTAAACTGAAGCATCTACATGGACACCGAAATGAGGGTAAAAGCCACAAGGAAACTGGGACATTAAAATATGAATATTTAATAAATATTTAATTTAAACAGTATACAAGAACATGAATGACCTCCAGATACAGGTAGTTTGAAACTGGTGGACTCGTCTCATTTTTGAGCATCAGCTGGTTGGAATCAATGCCTCGCTCTGCCAAAAGATTATTGATATCCAACTTCTGATACTCCCTCCTACATCTGGAAATTAAAACAGACATTTACAATATTGAAAAATGCCTTTATGTAAAAAAAAAGAAAGAAAAAAAATCTAATCTAATATCTAGTATCAACCAGTGCTAAATGAAAAAAATAAATTGTACTCAAAATTAAACATAATAGTATCAAAATAATACTATATTTAAAAAACTTAAATATACACTGTTGTTGAAAGGTTTGGACTCAGAGTCAGGAGGATTTTTAATATTTTTGAAAAGAAAAATATGCTAACTAAGGTTACATTTATTTGATAAAAAAATACAGTAAAAGCAGTAATATTGTGAAATATTATTAGAATTGAAAGAAGAACATCTCAGGTTGCGTATGTAACCAGGTTTCCTGAGAAAGTGAACTCAACTCGACACTATGGAAACACTTGTTTGTGAAAGGTATCTGAAGCATGTGTGCAAACACACCAATTCTATTGCCCTATGTAGTAGTTTCTGAATATTTTCAATGCTAAAAACATTTTCTAACATCTCAATATTTCCCTTGATCCATGCCCTTTGATTGCTATTTTTGGTGTCCAAGAGGTTGTGGATGAATTTTCAATAAAGTATGATAATGTTCTTGCCTTTGCCTCATTGATAGCTCGCAGACAAATTTTAAAGCACTGGAAGTCTTTTAAACCTTCTCCCACTGTCAAGAGGTTAGAAGATTTGATGTCTATCTATATGTTGAAATATTTAATTGTATTTATTTATTTAATATTTAATTCTGTCAAGAATACACCATTTATCTTGGCAGATCTGTCGTATGTTTTTTAAATTAACCTATGGATACAACTCATGATTATTTTTTTTATTTTCATCATATTTTTATGTAAATGTATTTAGCCGCATTGATATGGGTGCTAATGTCTTTCATTATTTTATTCTCCTCATTGGGGGTGGGTTGGGGCTGGGTATACTGAAGGTTTTGACTGTTCATGTCCACCCTCAGTAGCTGTTAAAAAATGTCTACATTTATTAATATTGCATTGTCCTTTGTATATTCCAAATAATAATAAAAATAAAAATATTGAAAACAGTCATGCTGCTTAATATTTTTATGGATAAAATAGTTTTTCAGGATTCTTTAATGAATAGAATTTATTTGAAGTAGAAATTATTTATAACATTATATATGTCTTCACTGCCACTTCTGATCAATTTAATAAATCCTGGCTGAATAGAAGTATTAATTTATTTGAAAAAACTGTACTGTATTTTTAAATGATAAAAATCTCAACAATTGACTATTTACAACACACCTTGAGGCCACTCTTTTCAAGTGACTATTTTCTTTAACCTGGAATAATTGTATTCTTTTTATTTTTATGATAAAGCATGTCAAGCATCCTGTCTATGCTGGCATCTATTTTGCTTAACAAAACAGACCTGAGGCTCATTTTTGGGTTGTGACCCAACAGTTGAGAAGCATTTGTGTAAGATGTTTATCTGAACCGCTCACCTCTCAATCTCAATCTTACGGGGCACATGTCCTGTGGGGCAAACATAAGGCACCTGAACTTTTGGACAGTAACTTCCAGGGTGGAAGTCTGTCTCCTGCTGGAGTTCATGCCATTCCTCCTCCATAGCACTGGGTGGGACAGGAAGCATTCTCAACATAGATTCTAATAAAAAACAAAGATAGAATAATTAGTATAATTAGTATCTATTTAGTATAATTAGATTGTTGTTTGATTTCTTACTTTTGTGGGACTTGGACTTGTTTCCTTCCCGGCACAGTGAACTGGTGCTCACTGGGTCTTCCGTATATGACTAAAAACAGTAGAATTAGTTTTGGTGATCATATTTAACAAAACAAGTTGAGTATACTTTTACTATATGTTTTTATTTACATGTATGAATAGGTAAGGACCTATATTTTCCACAATGCAGAAAATCTAAATGAATTGCAGAATTCGGTCATAAATATAGAATTTATACTGTATAATGTGCAAAACTGTATGTTCAACATTTTATTTGACATTAATTAATTCATATGTTGTACATTTGTGATAATGTGTATCATAAAACAGAATATAAAAAAAAATTAAAACAGACAACACAGAATTTATTGTAAAGATTTTTATATAATACTTTATATTGTTATTTTTAGCAATTCAATTTATAGACTTTGATCAACCTGATTAGACAATTGATGATTAAACAGAATCAACAGAATTTAATTCAAATGCAATCCAGAAAAAAATCCACAAGAAAAAAACAAAAACAGAATTGACCTATCGTAAGCCCCGCCCCCCTTAGTTACTGTTGCTCCCTCGGACAAACAAACGGAGATGCTCAATGTCTCACAGTGACAGCTGTCAAGGTGAAAACCTTGTCTCACAATGTTTTTGCATAATTTTGGACACAAAATTGCCACTATTAAAGTGGGAATTAAATATTCCATGGAGGGATATATAAAAGATTTTAATATAATTGTGGGTAACTCAAAGCGAGGGTTTACAGATCACAATGCAAGTGGGAGTCTCATATTACAGTCGCCATGATCACAGATGACAACATACAGGATCAACACTGTCCATGTATCGCAAAGTACATTTAACTAGTTTAATATGGAAAGGCACTGAAATGTAGATCTTCGTTTATGTGTTTTTGACACTGTACATGACGCGAGAACAGATCGCTATTTAAGTTTGTAATAGCATTTACTTTAACGTTAGCTAGTTTAGAGATACCTTGCTGAAACGCAAGATGACATTAATGTTCTGCTTGAGAAGATAAAAAAATGTCCCTTAATGAGAGTATGACAACCAGAAAATTTACTTTTTGTCTTCACTGGCATTGGGGTTGAATGCTTAGGGACATTTTGCTCTGTTTTGTTTGGGTTTTGGAAATGTAAAATTGCCCATCTTCTCAGGATATTTGGAATCAGTGTTACAAGTACCACATCGTTTTTCCGTTTTTGTATTATAAACACCATCAAACGGATGAAAGCTTTGGATCTTCCAATGTTTCTCAATGGTGCTGAAGCCTAAAAATGTCTGAGTTCCACTCCCTGTGCAACTGATACTAGACTGCCATTGGCTTATCTATGTTCAAGGAGAGGGGGTTACCGATAGGTCAATTTTGAAAACAAAAAGTACAACGAAACTTATAAACAATGAACGAATACAACGACAGATTTGTAAGAAAAATTAAATGGATTTCATAGGGCCCTAAATGTAAAATTAAAAATGATAGAAATAATCAGTGAAAGAAGAGAAAGATTGGTTTACCGGTTGCAGGCTTGCTCCTGGTTTACTTACGAGATTTGTGAATATGACGGGCAAAGGGGTCAGTTTGTGTCTGTGATGTCCTCTAGGATGAATCATCTTAGATATAGATGTATGGTTTTCTTTCTGTTTTTTTTTTTGGTCCATAAAAATAGAATTTACTGTATAACATGCAGAACTTAATGTTTTGTTTTCTAAAAAATGTTATAATATTTGTGGTGTTAAATGTGTATCATAAAACACAGAATACAAAAAAAGAACAAATAAACAAACTGGAATTTAGCAAAAAAAAAAAAGAAAAAAATAAAAGAAAACATTCTAGTTTTGTAAAAGTTTAATATAATATTTTATACAATTTAAAAGATTATATATAATATATATATATATATATATTCAAATTTAATGAAATCATTCAGACATAATTTAGACAGAAAACACAGAAAACTGATTTCTGAAAGAAAAACAAAGAAACAATGGAATCTGGTAAAAAATAAAACAAAATTCCATGAGGCCCTAAATGAGGACATAAAATGATACAATCATTAGAAGAAGAGAAAGATTGATTTACCTGTTCTTGTTGACTTCTGTCTGGTCTTCTACCAACAGATGAGGTGGCACTCAACGCAGGCAGTTCATCCCTGTGACCTCCTCTTGACACCCCTGGAGGGAGAGGATAAATCCTCTCAGATCCAAATTGATGGTTTTCTGCCTGTTTTTGGCCATAAAAACAAATGTTCTATAACATGCTATTTGACAATAATAAATAAATGAAATGTTTTGTTTTCTAATGTAATGTTTCTTATTTGTTATGTAAATGTGCATCATAAAACACAGAATGCTAAAAAAAAGAAAAAAAAAAAAACAATGAAAAAAACAGACAACACAGAATAAAAAACACCATAGACTTAAACTGACGGAATGTTTAAATTATAATAGTTCACAACTATTGGAGTAATATTTCTAAGCAATTTAGACTTATCAAATCTATCTATCTATCTATCTATCTATCTATCTATCTATCTATAAAAATTAAGCCTTAAAATCTTCAACTTCAAGCTTTAAAAACTAAGGTTACTGATTATTTAATCTTCTTTAAGAACACCCTTCAAACTACAGTCTTTTCTGTCTCAGGCCAGTAGAAGAGATTTAGAAGAGGTAAACCTGTTGCCGCTTTGGTTCTGGTGCACTGATGAGAGAAGAGGCGGTGTTTAACGGGGGAAGTCCGTCTCTGGGACCCTCGCTTGGCTCAGCTGGACGACGGGGACGAAACATCCCGAAATCTGGATTTTTGTCCGGCTGTTTCTTCTCCATAACTGCTTATCCAGAAACCGTCAGAAAATTAACAGAAGTTACACAAAAGTATCCGAATCTCATTATAACCAAGCACTGATACAGTATCAAACACTGTATTTTAATGAATACTAATGAATATTATATGATAAGTTACTATGTTACATTACGGTCGAGTTAAACACATAATTCAACCAAAAAGAAAATTTTTACACAATATCTCACTTCAAATCACAGCATGCTCACTAATAAACACGTCAACGCGTACCTCACTAACAAACACGCAATTTTTCTCTTTTTTTGAAGATCTCGAAGTCGTCTGGTAAAACAAACTCGTGTCGTGAGTATTTCGTGTTTTACTTGCTTAGCAGTGTTTTAACTGTCATTTAGCGACGCTGCCACGGTTGCCAGGCCAACGCCGTGCACGCGGGGTTTGTTGTAGATTCCGGTGCACGAGACTAGACCGAGCGCTTTGCAGTCCTTTACTGTGGAGAGCAAAACAAACATTAGTCTGCAGGTTTATAGAGAAAATAAAGAATATATGTATTTCAGATCGGTTATATTATTTAAGGTTCAGCTTTAGTTCAGGGTCTAGCAAAAAAAGCCAAACAAATAAGTATTTGATGATGTAAATAATGATGTCATTCGAGTTCTCAGTGTTAAGAAGAAGAAAAAAAAACAATACAGATAGAGTAAAAAATGCTTCCTATATAAAATTTGGGGACATAAGGCTGTTCAAATGTGCACATATCAATCTGGATTTAGCTACTATTTCTGTCATTAATAGATGTGGTAAAAATAGTAAGAGCAGTTGCTTTGATGTTCAAACTGAGCAATAGTAACTTCCTCACTGTACTGATTTCTGCACTTTTTTCTTACCTTTCATTTTTTTTCATTGTTATAAGGTTTTCCAAAATATTTATTTAGAACAGATGAAACAGTGTAGGACTATTATCAACTAAAGTCTACACATGTGTAACCATAAGGTATTTATAATAATAGGTAAATTAAATAATAAAAAAACATATTAATTAGTTTTTTCCTGTATTTAATAATATTAAATTTCTGTTCTATCTTTTTTTCATTTTATTTCGAATAAAGCACAATATAAAACAAAATATATAAACACAACAAAAATGTTACAGCCCCAAAGAAAAACCATGTCCCAAAGACAGGAGCGGGATGAAGCAAAAGCATATTATTATTGTAGGTATTTCCCCAGATTTCCACTCAATAACTCAAGTACGGTGTAACGCAGTTTGTAAGATGAGAAGAAGGAGGCGGGAATCGGCGGACATTTGAATAAAACTTTAATAAAAAAAAAACACAAAACAGCACGACAGCACGACAGCCACTCACGGGCGACTGCCACGCACCAACAAAACCAATACACAAAATAAAATCCAGACCTGGTCCTCTCTCATCCTTCACTGTCGTAACTCCTCATTTATCCTTCCGGATCTCCTCCATGGGACTCGAGACCGGTGAGTGGCGCAGGTGTCGCTTATTTCCAAATCACTCTACTTGCCCCACTCGTCACATATGGTAATATTGTCCAAAATATGTCTTGCTTCATTCAGAATTGCTATAGTCTTTGCCAATTTAGCTTTAACATATTTGTGGTATCCAGCATATCTTGTAATTCCAAAATTACACCAAGAAACTTATTTCCATATACACTTTCTAAATTCACATTTCAACTCTACTTGACGGTTTCTTTTATATTTTCCAAATAACATAATCTTTGTTTTACTTATATATTTAACGACAGTTTATTTACATCAAACCATTGTCTTAATTTATTTATTTCAACCATTAAAAAGCTGCTGTAAATTATCCCCGGAACAAAAAATATGTGTCATCAGCAAATAAAATTAATTTTAGTGTATCTGATATTCTACATATATCATTGATATAGATTATGAACTGTTTTGGACCTAAAACCGATCCTTAAGATCCACAAGTAATGTTCATATTTGAAGATTTCCACAAACTGTTGCCTGTCCGAATCCCTCTAATACCATACCTCTAGTTTGTGTACTAATATGTGATTTATAATGTCAAATGCTTTCTTTAAGTATATGAAAATTCCTACTTTATTCCTAGGTTTGACAGAAAAAGTATATTTGTAGGAGTAGAAATGTACATCTTCGGCTAAAAATGCCTCTGAAAATTAGCTTTAGTGGGAAAATGTTGCCCCTTACTTTAAAATATATATATCAGTAGACCTCTGTACTTCCTTATATGACATGATGCACTATGAAAATACATGTAAGTATAAAACAGTATGACTGCAATAGTCTTATAGTCAATGACAGACTGAATCTCAAACATTTCAAGACCTTTATAATTTTGTACTTCCATAGTTAATGCCAGTAATTATGACCTAACACACTGGAATGGGCGTCCCAGAGTGATCTCAACTCATCCGTTCTCTTTTCATCTCATCCTGTGTAATTGTACTCTTATGGTCCTGAATGACCCACAGGGATCCTCACACTCCTGGGTCAAGAGATCACAGAATCCTGCCCCATTTCCCAGTGGAGATCATAAGCAACACACACCTTCACCTCCGCTGGCCCTGCATATCATCTTGAGTGGGTTCATTGTAGCGTGCATGAATTTCTTCATGTGCCTGAAATCATGTGTCATTTCCAGAAGGTGTCTTGCAAACACAAAGACAGGGTTGGGCAAGGTCAGAAGTCAAGTGCATGTGTGAAATTCAAAATGAGGAGCCAGAGATGCCTTCTGACTTTGCATGGGATACAACTGCCATCATTGTAAAAGTACTGAGAAGAACATGACAGACTGACAGATCATTAAGAAGATTCATCAGATCATTAAGTCAACAGGTCAAAAAGTTAATGGAGAGCAGAGGAAAGACTTTGCCACAAGCTACCAATGTCCACTCAGTTTACTTTCAAACTGAGGCACTTGATGTACAGGTTGCCAATTTCAGTAGAGGAAAAAATTAAAAGACTCTTTCTATGCCATAACAGATTAAAGTGATCTTGTGTGTGTGTGTGTGTGTATATATATATATATTATTTATAATTAAATTTTAATTTATTTGCTTTTATTATTTATTTTATTTAGATTTAATGGGCATGATTTCAAAGTCACCAAAATCTTTTGTTTCAAATTGCCACATGGTTGCAGAACTTCTAACCACATTTCTCTAGAATCTCTTTTTGTAAATCATACTCTTACAAAACTGTGTCCTCCCCTCCAGCTTCTTAAGTTGTATAGTTGCGTCATGAGGCACATCGACCCATGCTGTATCCCAAAGGCACATCATCATGCAGCAGACACATTTGTCAGTAGATCCAAACACCTGCCAGCAATTAATGACTAATAGCTTTGGCCTACAGCATTGCAGGGTTGTTTGAACAAGATAGATGAGATCTCAGATGAGATCTCTGGAGCGCTGGGTCCTCAGAACAGAAAAGTTCTCATTTTGTGGTCAAAAATCATGGCAGATTAGTCCCCCAAGCGATTGAGGTCACTGATAAGCTTCAGATGAAAGACATTTCTGATAAAATGATGCACAACTGGGACTTTCAAATGAAACTGTGTCCCAAAGGGAACTGTGTCTGCTCAATTGAGCACCTTCCTGCACAAAAATGATCTGTATGAAGAATTTCAGTCAGGTTTCAGGCCCCACCATAGCACAGAAACTGCACTTGTTAAAATTACACATAACCTGCTTATTGCGTCAGATCAAGGCTGCATCTCATTTCTAGTCTTATTTGATCTTAGTGCTGCGTTCGACACCATAGATCATGACATACTCATAGATCGATTACAAAACTATACAGGTATTCAAGGGCAGGCTCTAAGATGGTTTAGATCGTACCTGTCCGATCGCTACCATTTTGTTTACTTAAATGGGGAGTCATCTCATTTATCACCAGTAAAATATGGAGTGCCACAGGGATCCGTCCTAGGTCCCCTTCTATTTTCAATATACATGTTGCCCTTGGTAATATTATTAGAAAATACGGAATTAGCTTCCACTGTTATGCTGATGATACTCAGCTATTTATCTCAATGAGACCAGATGAAACTTCAAAATTATCTAAGCTAGCGAAGTGTGTTAAAAATGTAAAAGCTTGGATGACAAATAATTTTCTCCAATTAAATTCGGATAAGACAGAGATATTAATTATTGGACCAAAGAACACTACACAGAATCTTGTAGATTACAATCTGCAACTAGACGGATGTACTGTTACTTCCTCTACAGTCAAAAATCTGGGTGTTATATTAGACAGCAACTTGTCCTTTGAAAATCATATTTCCCATGTTACAAAAACTGCATTCTTCCATCTTAGAAACATTGCCAAGCGACAAAACATGTTATCTGTTTCTGATGCAGAAAAGATAGTTCATGCATTTATGACCTCTAGACTGGACTATTGTAACGCACTTCTAGGTGGTTGTCCTGCTTCTTCAACAAACAAGCTACACAAAACACTGGACTTTTGGTAATTCCTAGGATAGCAAAGTCCACTAAAGGAGGTAGAGCTTTTTCACATTTGGCTCCCAAACTCTGGAATAGCCTTCCTGATAATGTTCGGGGTTCAGACACACTCTCTCTGTTTAAATCTAGATTAAAAACACATCTCTTTCGCCAAGCATTTGAATAATGTATCTTAAATTGTGAGTGTAGTTGCATCTGATTAAATGCAAATTTTTATTCTTTAGCTTGGGTTAAACTAATTAATTTTACTTTGTTGGATCAGCAGCTATGCTAATGATGTCTCTAATTTGTTTCTATGTTTTGCCACAGGATTTACATCCCGTGGTAACTAGGATTTACACAAGCTCCAGTCTGGATCCAGAACACCTGAGAAGAGATGATGCTGACCCTCAGAGGACCTCAGATGATGCTAACCCTGAATCAACAACAGAACTAACAAATATTGCTACAAGTGTGACTGCATCATATAATAATTATTAATTATTAATAATATTAATAATGTTCATCGTCTGGCTGACTATGTCTTGTATTAATTTTTCTTAAAATCCTGTCATACGTGCACAAACTGACAGTCACCACTTATAAGCTATTACTAAATATTGTAGAAACATAATTTTCTGTAAAGTTGCTTTGTAACGATTTGTATTGTAAAAGAGCTATACAAATAAACTTGAATGGAATTGAAAAACTATGCCAGTATCAAGAAGAAAACTTCAGACTTTTAAAGCAGGTCCAGGAAGTAACTCAAACTTGTTATGCTCGACTTTCATTTTACACCTACTATGATTGTTAGCTGTGCTTAATGTCACAGAACTGTGCTTTATTTAAGGAGAAAATGTGTTCTGTATTAAATTACTGAATGCCAGAGAATGCCATTTATTTGATTTCAATCAGTTTTGTTCGAAAAAAGTCAATTTCCTCCAGATAAGAAAAAATATGCTTTGGTAATTTTTGACTTTTTTGAAATTTTATGTCATAATTATGAAATAATTGTAAATTATAATTAGTTATTATCTCATAATGTCTACTTTTTGTTCCAATTGCAACTTTTAATCTCATAATTTTCCATTTCAGTTCAACATAATGACTTCATGTCTTTTTCATCTCATAATTATTACTTGTATCTCATAATTACAACTTTTATCTCATAATTACGAGTGGGGATGCATCAAGTTGGAAACTTTGCATACATTTCTGAGATTGTTTGGAAGCTTTAGCAAAAAAATTAAGAAATTTTCAAAAGCTTTTGGAAAGTTTCCAGACGTTTGATTTCCCCCCTTATGTAGCAGAAATTGTCTTCCATAGTTTTAAATCAAGTGTTAACAACTGTAAAGGAAAAGCAAATCAAAAGACGATATGAAAAAATAATAGACCAAACAACAGTTAGCAATGTCAAGGCAAAGAGTTTGATTCCCAAGTCAATTTGTCAGATCAGCTGGCAAATGTGTACATTTAAATGAGGGCGATATTATTATTGACATGGAGGAGGTGAGCTCACTTTCATCTGCTGACTTTTTGATTGTACTGTCCATTAAAACCATCCACTGAATTGATCTGTTACTTGCACACACAAAAAGTCCTCCTCTTCCAGTCATTCTCTCCTTTTACACCCCTCATCTGCCCTTCTTGCCTTTATTCCACAGGCGGTTGTGGGTGTCACGCCTGCTTGAGTGTGACTCCTATTTTGCAGTAATGAAAGCAACATGTGCTTCTAACTTTAGCTGCTCATGATACCCAGATGTTGGTTTTGGAGAGCAGCAGAGGTGGGCCTCCAGCTTCCCAGTGTCACATCGCTAAAGAGCTATGGAACAATATGAAGCTTCTATAAGTCTACATCTTTGTATTTGATCTGTGTTTTTAAACCGCCGGAGTCTGTTTTATCTCAGTTAGCAAACACATCAAAGATTGCAAAAAGCATTTAAGCTGGAATTTGTTCCACAGTAGAATATGTGGAACAAATACCAGCCGATGTAATGTAAAGCACTTACACATCCACAATAACAACACAAAATCTAGCTAATGTCCCATATTACCACTAGTTAAATAGTTAAACATGGTGTCTAATATGATTTTTAAAAAGTCAGTTCAACAGCCCTGCACTAGTGCATGACCGTCGTCTGTTCTATTTAATGGGTGAAATGTATACACCATCAGGTCAGTGAGTGTCACATTGTAGTACTCCAAGTGTGTTTTATGAGAGAATAAAAAAAGAGCTGTGTCCTGAAATGACGATGCTTTGTGCCAGACCAGACAGACTTAGTGGCTTTAATGGTGACCCGCATGACCTTTGAATGCTCATTAAGGGTCAGATGAGATCACGGGTGGATACCTGGCCTGCATGTGCCATAAAAAAAGAAAGGTTTTAATTGCTGGTGGTGAGATTAGGCAGGTTTTTGGTTACTAATAGACACCTGGTCACAATTCAGGGATCACAGTTGCTATTAGAAACCCCTAACCCAAAGTATTGACCTTATAAAACAGAAACTTACAAAAAAAAAGACAGTTTAACATTAAGATATATCAAATTTTATTATAAAATAACTTGCTGATCCTTTGACAGATAATAATAATAAATAAAAATAGTTATAAGAAAATGAGAAATTATTAAATTAGATATAAGATTAAATGAGAAAATAAGAAAAAAATTTAAATGTAATAAATCACAAAAAAATAACTCACTGATTCTTTGATAGATTATAGTAAAATATGTATTATAATATAATAACAATCATAAAATTACAATATTAAATATTCCATAATTAACAAGTTAAAATGTAATAAATCAAATAAAAATATAAAATAACTGGCTGCAATGCACATGTAAAAAGCATAAAGGGTTTACATTATTTATCAATGCCACTGCATCCACCATGCCTCCTTTCTTTTTAAAGCACCTCATGGGGTGCAGGGAAATTTATACTCTACTGTTGCACATTTTCGCTCTACAGTTATTTACAATCCCTTTCATAGACATTAATATCTTGCAGAGGCAATAGTAGCTTGCTGAATAGTCCTCAGTGATGAGACTTGGAAATTGCTAAATCCCTCTGTAAGCGCTTGTCTTATTTACTTACTAACCCCTATGAAGGATGTGGGGTGTGTGCCTGTGCGTGTTTATACAGACCTCCATATGTGTGGGAAGCTGTACTCTGCTTGAATAAAATGTGGTTTCAGCTGCGTCAGTGCAGCAGGGCACTACCAATCAGGCAAAAACCTCTTCAATCAAAACCACCCCT
Source organism: Carassius carassius (assembly GCF_963082965.1). Lineage (NCBI taxonomy): Eukaryota > Metazoa > Chordata > Actinopteri > Cypriniformes > Cyprinidae > Carassius > Carassius carassius. Next base: position 14,803,108 of record NC_081798.1, read on the forward strand.
CTTAAAATTCCACTCATTCCTGCTTCTTAAGGCCTATTAATGGTGAAATTAAATGGATTTGGAACGCTGGCACATGTGCAAGTGTTTATGTGCAACAAATCCCATCATATACAAATATACAATTGCGTGATCAGCCATTCGTATGTATAAACAGTGACATGAGCTACTGCATGGAATGGTTATCTATAAACAATAGACCCACACAGAAAAACATTAGTGACCCTGGAGACACACAAGCATGCATGTAGTCACACAATTGCTTTGGCAAGCGTCCTACATGTTCCACAGGGGCTCCGGACTGTCATAGCCGTTCATCTGGCCTCTATCAGTGCCCAGCTTGACAACTTAATCTCACTCATTCATTCTCACAGATCAAAGCAGCACACTGTAATTTAAACCTATTACCCACATTCACATGTTGTGACCCTCTCTCTCCCTCACACACACACAAATGTTTGCAAACAGACTTGCAAAGACCTTCACAAGCCCACATTTACACAAACATACATGTATTTAAAGATTTTTGTTTCTCCAATTGTACTTCATGCACATTTGCTGTAAACAGGCTACATTTTTTCTAAAACTTTTTTTCATGATTATAATTTTCGGCCAAAAATGTTGACATTTTATGTCATAATTGTGACTCTTTATGTCATGATTTGAACAGTTTTTTGTCATAATTTTTTCATAATTTAGTTTTTTGACATACCGTATTTTCCGGACTATAAGTCACACTTTTTTCGTAGTTTGGCTGGTCCTGCGACTTATAGTCAGGTGCGACTTATTTATCAAAATTAATTTGACTTGAACCAAGAGAAATTAACCAAGAGAAAACATTACCGTCTACAGCCACGAGAGGGCGCTCTGTGCTGCTCAGTGCTCATGTAGCTTACACCTGAAAACATAGAGCACCCTCTCGCGGCTGTAGACGGTAATGTTTTCTCTTGGTTCTTGCTTCTAAATAAATGCGACTTATTGTAACGACTGGGACACAGGAGCATGGGCGGATCTACAGGGGGGCAAGGGGGGGCAGGTGCCCCCCAAGCTGCCCCCCTAACTTTAATGATCCAAAAACTGTACTTACAAAAACAACCCACCACTATGTCCAATACATTTACCAAAAGTGAACAATTTAATTTTTAATTTTAAATGTATTATTCGCCCTTCCCCCCTGCCCCTCAAATACTTAGTTACGTCCCTGATTCAAACGTGCAGAGCGGCGTTCGCTCAGTCTGGCTCATACACACAGCGAGTCTGCTTCGGTGCGGTGGCCCTGCAACCAGAGACTGAGCTGCCCCGGTCAGATCCTCTGAAGGTGAAGTGAGTTTCCCCAGGTGTAGTTTAAACACACATTTAACTTAAAGTTAAATTTGTAATGAATGTATTGTATGCTAAAGACGATTCAGCATCAGCAAAAACAGCGAGTCTATTACGTTAGGCAAAATCAGCGGTCAAATCGCTCCCTCGTGATTTGTAAGAGCACTCTTCTCTTTGATTAGCCTGATTTTGATTTTGAAGACAAGAACAGCTTAATAAAAAATATAAAATATTGAGGGGCAGCGCTAGGGCTGGGCTAATGGGGCTTAAGCCCCGAAAGTTTTTAGTAAAGCCCCGAATATTTTGCTAACTTGTCTTTCTCACATTTTTATTTATATTTTTCCCTTTGCATTAAAGGTACTTTTGACGTGCTTTTGCAACGTTGAGCATTGTAGCCAATCACAGACATGTCTGTTGATCACATCGGCCAATCAGAGGCGTTTAAATGAGTCGCTGTGCTGAAGATGTGTTTTGCGCGAGCTCACCGAGTTCACGTTCGCAAACCTGTCATTATTATTGCCAATAAACTTAAGATGCAGATAAGAGATTCACTTGATATTATTATTGATGCTGCTCTGATGCACTACATTACGCAACGCTCTGTTTGTTGTTATGAAGACTAAAAGTTCAGCGGTCTAGCTCATCAATGTCAAAATTATTAAATAAGTTATTAGTATAAGTAAATAAATTATTAAATCCAATTCCTCTCAGATATCACAGCAATGAAACCAGGTTACAACTGGGGAAATAACAAATACAATAGAATTAAGTAGTCTAAACATAACTGGTGTGTGTTGTGAATTAAAAAACGTTGTAGTGTGTAAGGGCATGATTAAACAATAACTACTGTAGTTTAAAAGTGTTTTTGTGGTTTTTTTAAAGCAATTCATATATAGGGATTCCATGTACCACTGCCACCCTGCCAAGACCTCTTGCCACCCCTTTGCCCCCCCATGCAAAATTTTCTAGATCCGCCACTGCACAGGAGACGAGAGATCCAAGAGCAGTGTGAGTTTTATTAGGTAATCTAAAATCAGAATCCAACAAGCAGGGGGTCTGTGACGAGTGGGGCGGGGCCGAGGGACATGGGAGCGAGGCCGGGGGAGTGATTGGAGATGAACTACACCTGTTCGTCCCACCGGTCTCGAGGCCCATGGAGGAGATGGAAGGATATAAAACTGGAGCGACGACAGTGAAGGACGAGAGAGGACCAGGCCTGGGATTTTAGTTGTGTTTGGGTTTTATTTTATGCGCACCAGTCGTCCGTGAGGGGCTGGTGCGCTGTTTTGTGTTTATTTTGTTATCATTAAAATGTTTTTGATTGTCCGCCGGTTCCCGCCTCCTTCTTCCGGATGAATATGAAGGTTTTATCATTACAGTGGTGCCGTAACCCGGGAGAAGGAGGGACGCGCTGCTGAAGATCCCTCGCCGCTGTGGTGAATCCGCGGTGCCATCGAGCTGGCGAGGAGTGTGCCGCCATGGACGCTCGAGGCGGTGGGCTGGAGCGAGTTGCCGGGGACGGGCGAGCTCGCTACCGGCCGCCCACGATGTGGAGAGACGGCTGCCGTCCGTGAGGGAGCGGAGGAGTCGGCGCCGTTCGCCAGGTGGCCGGAGCCTGCTGCCATCCGCCGGAACGGGGAGGAGCAGGGAACGGGGGACTCCTGCCGGCTGCCCAAAACCGGAGGAGCCGTCGCCGTCCACCGGGCGGCGGAGGAGTGTCGTGCCGTCCGCCGAGGGCCGTCCAGTGCCACCGCCAGGCACCGCGGAGGAGATCGCCCAGCTGGTGGAGGGCCGAGCAGCGGTGCGTCTGGGAACCGGAATTTTTTTTTTTTTTTTTTTTTCCTCTCTCCCCTCTCTCGTCTCTGTCGCTCCTCCTTCCATCTCCTTTTCTCTCGCCTCGTCTGTCCTACCCCCAGGTTCCCGCAGGTCCCCGTGAGCGGCCCCCCCGGAGGGAGGGGGGGGGGGGGAGTAGAGCGCAGTCTCGGGAGTACCCCCCGGCCTGCGAGGGGCGATGGGGGTATGTGACGAGTGGGGCGGGGCCGAGGGACATGGGAGCGAGGCCGGGGGAGTGATTGGAGATGAACTACACCTGTTCGTCCCACCGGTCTCGAGGCCCATGGAGGAGATGGAAGGATATAAAACTGGAGCGACGACAGTGAAGGACGAGAGAGGACCAGGCCTGGGATTTTAGTTGTGTTTGGGTTTTATTTTATGCGCACCAGTCGTCCGTGAGGGGCTGGTGCGCTGTTTTGTGTTTATTTTGTTATCATTAAAATGTTTTTGATTGTCCGCCGGTTCCCGCCTCCTTCTTCCGGATGAATATGAAGGTTTTATCATTACAGGGTCATAACCAAAATCAGTCCAAAAAACAAACAAACAAACAAACAAATGAACAAACAGGAACTCGAAATACTAGGAACGCGAGGAAACGAGGTGACGGAAAGTCAGGACCCCATGACACAAACAGAAACAGACCGGTTTAAATAGGCAGGATGATGACTATGAAAGTGAAGACACCTGAGTTCAATTAACAGGTGTGCAATTACCGTGATGAAGGGACAAGGCTTTGTGGGAATTGTAGTGCCTGCGGTGAGGTGCCTATGGGGAAGTGAGACCACTAGTGGAGACTCAGGGAAACACAGATCAGACACTGTGACACTTATAGTCCAGTGCGACTTATATATGTTTTTTTTCTCATCATGACATATTTTTGGACTGATGCGACTTATACTCAGGTGCGACTTATAGTCCGAAAAATACGTAATTATGATTTTTAATCACATAATTGTTTTACGTGTTAATTTACACTTTTTATGTCATAATCAAGATGTTTTATTTTATAAGTTTTTCTCATAATTTCACCTTTTTATCTAAGAATGTTTTTGTTGTATTTTCTGCTTGTGCCATAAATATGACTTTTTAAATCTCATAATTGTTTTTATATGATAATTTAGACTTTTTATGTCATGATCAAGACTTTATATTTCAAAATTGTTTGTCATACTTTCAACTTTTTATCTCATAATTATTTTTGTCATAATTTCTACTCATGCTACTTGTTTCTACTTTTTAATCTCATGATTGTTTTATATGATGATTTTGAATTTTTATGTCATAATTATGACTTTTTATTTAATAATTTTGACCTCATAATTGTTAGTCATAAACTTTTATATCATAATTGTCACAAATGTCACTGACTTGTGTCATAATTATGACCCTTTAATCTCATAACTGTTTTTTATGTGATTTTTTTTTTGTCACAATTATTTTTTCATTATTATCCCATTAAAAAAAATTACATCATAAATGATTTTCAGAATTTTGCCTTTTTTGTCATAATAATTACTTTTTATTTCTCTATTTTATATTTCTTATTTTCATTGGAAAAAACTGAATGTGAAATTAAACATATCAAACAACAAAACATTGTCCTAGCAATGTCAAAGTCATCCAATTAATTGGCAAAATTAAATGAGGGCTACAAAAGCCAAAATGCCACAAAGCTAATTCTGTCTCTTAAAGTTTCTCATTCAACCTCAATGAATACTAATGTGGGATATACACACAGATGTTCCGATGTGCCTAATTTCAAACATCCCTCATTACGAAATGTATGTTTTCCATTATACAGTACCAGTGCTGGATAAACAATCATCTCAAGTGCTTGAACATACTTTGATGCCAAAACCTCTTAGCAATCCTGAATATGATGGTCGGATGGTTTAAATTGCTATAATGAATATGGATAGTTTGGTAACATCTGCCATTTATAGCAGGGTTGATGTGGTTGCATTAACAGCTCCCTGGGAAACAGAAATTTTTGATTCACCTTTGACCTTTATACTGATGTTCTGTCCTGTATAGGGGATATTTATTGTGGTGGAGCTTCTCTACTTAATTTTATTATTTTACTGAATTTTAGGGGTTATGCAGAGTGAAACGTTTCAATTTAAGAATGTAATGGCCGACTGATTAACAACAACAACCAATCATAAACTGAGCAGTGTTTTCCATATGAAATATCAAACAGTGACCAAAAACAGTTACAGTCTGAAATAAGCTACAAAAGCTGTTATTTAAACAGGTTACATGCTTTGTTCATTTAATCAATGATAATTACACATTTGCAGTTTAGAATGATCACCCCCAGGAAAAATTCTCAACTCTGTAAAAACTGAAGCGTGTGAAACATGAAAAAAAGATAACGCAAGATTTAGAAGACACATGACTGACAATTTAAAGTGTGAAAAGCCTACAAAGTGGGCAAAATCTGGCCAACACACGGTCCTTCCCAAATGTAGGCAAGCTGATATACTGTAAATGAATACTGTGCAAAGAGTTGCTTGCCATTTAAATTCCTTCCCTTTTGAGAAAGTCTAGTTCAACAATACAGCGACACACTGTTTTGTACAAATATTTTAATGAGCGGCTGAAAAGCTTTATCGGGTGCAGGCTGGTTAAAACCCAATTATTTTCCCAGCATTTAAATGAACCACAGTTACCATCAAGTCAATAAACTTTTGCATTTTTAGCTGAAACAAGCATCCAAGTATGAATTTTTTTTTTTTAAATTAAAACTACAAATCAGACTAAAAAGGCATCACTCACAACACACACACACACACACACACACACACACACACACACACACACACACACATAAAATAATTTATAAATAAACTTTTTTTGCCATTTTTTATTTCTATCTACAAAAACTATTCAGCAGCTAACTATCTATTTCACAAAAGACAGTGTATCTTTTATAACTTCTGATCAGGAATGCCAACTATGTGTCATCTGTTTTATTTCTAGGTGGAAATGGCTGTTTCTAATTCCAGGCAAGACCATCTCTTCCTGTTTTTGGCATGCACTCAGTCAGTGGATATAAGGTGTGTTACACTGATAGCCTGAGGCTCATCCAGTAGACCAGACATCACCGACACGCTCACAAAATGCAACCTAGACACTAAAGTTGCTGTATTATCCCTAATTTGTAATGCCATGAGGAGACCATGAGAACAGCCAGATGAACCCCACACACTTCTGAAGTGAGTTAAACTTCTGAATTATGCAATGGCATCTGGTTATATTTGACCACGTATGAAGTCAGCGACAACAGCAAAGGGATATTAGAATGAGGTTTCTTTGTCAGCACAAAATAAATTACGCATTAATATGCTGCTGACAAACATGAGAGACAAAAACTTCTTATGCCCTATGACACACACATATGGCACACACATACAATTTAATTTCAAATCCTAAATTATGCTTTGATTCTGTCAAAAAAGTTGACGGCGTCTAAATCAAATCTTCTTAAAAAGACAGATTCATCCATTTTCCACATCTTGAAGTAATAAATAGAAATAGCTCACAGCTAATTCACCATCAATAGGATTAATGTGATCCCCAGTAAAGATGGTTATTGCTCATGCAGTCTGCAGGGCGGCAGAAAGGCCCATAACAGAATGATGTGAGGTTTGGAGATGAAGGTCTGCTCTCTGAGCTTTTTTTATGACCTGGAGGGCAGCCAGCCGCTGTAGTGAGTGTCAGAGAGGAGAATGAAAGCATGAAGAGATATATGTAGGATATGAGAATGGGGGAGGAAAACTAATAAAGAGCACATATATAGAAATCAAAGACATGAAATTAAACTCAAGCAAAAGATAAGAGGAATCAAAAAGTAGGAAGTTATGTGCAGTGAGTGTGCACTATGTCTAAACTACACTAGCAGTCTATAGACGCACCTACTCATTATGTATTATTAAAACACAAAATGTGAAACCATTAAATTAAATATTAAATTAGATAAAATAATTAAATTTTAAATCCATCTTTGCATCTGTTTTTGTATTTAGTTAGTAGTTCATTGCTATGAATAAACTAGACATACAAACTAATTTTGTATTATTAAAAACACAAAATTAAATTAAATTAAATTAAATTAAATTAAATTAAATTAAATTAAATTAAATTAAATTAAATTAAATTAAATTAAATTAAATTAAATTAAATTAAATTAAATTAAATTAAATTAAATTAAATTAAATTAAATTAAATTAAATTAAATTAAATTAAATTAAATTCTGGCAATGTTTATTTGTATGTTAGTTAGTAGCTTTGAATATAGCAATACATTTATTGCTTTGAATATATCTTTATGTTTACTCAACATGCTGTCACCATGCATAGAATTTCTCCCACAGAATTAATTTTTTTTTACATTCAGACCTTTGGAGTCCCTACGTTCTGCAATGACCAAGCATAATGCATAGTGCATTTGATTTTTTAACAGATTTAGTGTTTATGTGCGAATAGAATTGTTCTTTAATTCACTCAGTCATTCAAGTACAACAGATGAAGGGAACTATAAGAACCTAGTTTAGTTCAAAAGAACCTAGAAAAAATTCAAAGGGGCTTGCTGGAAATTTGCACATATTGTAAACAGCTTTTACGTGACTACAATAAAACTTTGCTTTGTAACGCTCTACCATAAAACCAAAGACTTCATTTAAGCCTTTTGTTTAACGCATGTGGCTTTGAAATACATTTTTTCCCATCAGCACAAAACATTCTCTTTCTGCTGGCATGACTCTTTCTTTATTCATTAGCTTGTGAATTAATATGCCCATTATCCTCTGATGTAGCCTATATGCTGAGGAAGGCATGATAAAATCATTGTCTTTATTTGTGAACAACAGTTTTATTTAAAAAAAAAGATATGGAAACACACACATCATTTAATTGAAGATGAATGAGTTTTCATCTTTGTCTTGAGAGTTTTATGTGTAGTTGATGAGTGCAGCATATGTTTGAATATGAACTGAGCACATAACAGGCAAGACAAGTTGGCAAAGACACACAAAAGCATTCAGCCATATGATGAAACCATATGGGGGATTTTTGTCTATATTGCGCATGGTTAAACACTTGGTTAAAGGAATAGTTCACCCAAAAATCAAATCTGCTGAATACTTACCCTCAGGGGATCCAACATGTAGATGAGTTTGTTTCTTCAATGCATAAGATTTAGGGAAATTATCTCACCAGCAGATCCTCTGCAATGAATGGGTGCCGTCAGAACAGAATCAGGAAAGAATTACGTAACTTAAACACTGTTTACAAGCAAAAACAGTTCCAAAAAAAAAAAAATGGAAGGCCTTTTTCACTGAAAAACTGTTATTATGGATTATGGAATTGTATATTAGCCCAAAGTAATGTTTTTATATAAAACATCTTAATGATGGATTTGTTTATTACAAGCACACAGCTTTTCACACAACATTAATTTTTTGATTAATTGAATGATTAGAATTGTGTGAATTATTTTCAGTTTAGGGATTATGTTGATGTTTTTGGATGGATTATGACTAAGTATAGGCTGAGAATTTTCTGACCTTTAGTCAAATTTAATTCCAAATGGTTTGCATCTCAACTCAAGGCAGAAGATTTTGGACAGTTCAGCTCTAACTACATTCAATACCTTTCAAAATATACACTACCTCCTCCTTTAATGAGCAAATCGCAATAGTTTTATGTAGAGAATTTATGATTTCCATAAACACCAGCCAGAAACATTCTTCCAACATAATATAGTGCTGTATTTCCTCATGTCCTCATGTCATATCATATATACATCTAGAAGTCCACATATATTTTTGTATGTATTTAAATTTCCCTTAAATGAAACATCAAAGGCACTCATAATACAGACCCAGTGCTGTTTAAAACCAGGAGGAAAAGGCACATCAAGTAACATCTCTCACCCCATTAAGGAGAGCAGGTTTTGGTGGTGTTATATATGTACAGACAGTTTCTGGAATTCTCCATGCGGCTGGATCACATTAACTTTGTTCTCCAGCCCCAGCGAATCTGACCTAACTCACACATGCACCCACCTGCAAACTCATAAAAGACGGAGAAAATCATTAGTGCTTTGTGAAGAAAAAATATATTGATTCAGTATATAATATAATGATTCAGTAAATGAATGTATTTTTCTTTTATATTTTATTAATTTAAAAAATAATCTTAATATTGATAATAATAATAATAATAATAATAATAATACACTCGAGTATTATTATACTACATATTAATGTGGTCAAATCAAACTTTTACAAAATATTTTTATTTCCTGTTTCACTGTTTGGAAAAAAGCAGTGTGGACATTTTGATGAATGTTTCCTTTTGCGTCCCACGGATGAAAGATGAGAAAATGTCTTTGGAATAGCATGAGGGTGAATATATTCTGAAAACATTTTCATTTTTATTTAAATATTAACTAACTAAACCTTTTGTTTGAAATAGATAAAATAATAAAGAAATAAAAAAATAATAATTACTATGTAGGCTATGTGTCCCTTTTCTATAATTTTTTGATTTCACAGGACGCTTCCTTCAGATATAGGACGTTCAGTGGCATGAATCATAGCGATAATCATGTCTGGTACCGTAAATAAAATGTAATCAAGATCACTTGTTTGATGTCTGCAGGGAACTGTACTAATGTATAATTCCACTGTGGGGCAGAAGAGAGCTCTTTTTCGATCCGTTCAATGATTCATAGACAGGCCAGTGGATCACAGTCACGCATCTGTGCACTGCTCTAAGAAGCTTGAACAAACGCTGCGCGTTAATAATAGAAGCGACACGCTGCTATTACCAAAGCAACCTATGCGTTTTTATCACTCTTTTACCTTCCGTTGGAAAGGGCAGTCATGTCTAAAGGGCAATAGTGTCCTTTTCACCTGAATGCGCAAAAACAACAATGTTAAGGGAATGAACCGCGTGCCGCTCGGACAGGTGCATCACCAATAGCAGAAACTCTTTCTCACTGACTTGCTCTGAAAATGCATTACCAGCAGCTGGATTTCATGCAGCTTGTCAAGAAAACTCTGTTTCCAAACAGACAGTGAAGGAGATCTCTCCAAACTGAAAATGCACTGGGACATGATGGTTTATCTGTTGTAACTGGATAACTAACTGCCTTTACATCCAGAGTAAACATGACTCTTTGGAGTCCTCAGTTTGTAATGGTGATACTAAAGTGCGCAGTGATCTTATTTCCTGGATTCCTGCAAGGCTTCACAGGTAAGTGATAGAAAACTATCTATCTATCTATCTATCTATCTATCTATCTATCTATCTATCTATCTATCTATCTATCTATCTATCTATCTATCTATCTATAAACCTGTATTCATATGTTTCCCCATAACTAACTAATTTAATTGTTAAATGATTTTTAACAGATGTCTAAAGAAACAAATACTGTGTTTGCAATTTGTGGGAAGAGTCACTAAAATAGCCAGATTTCTACTTGTAATAATAAAGTTGTCAAATGCAACTTAGAGTGAGAAACTTTTTTTGTTCATGTTTATTTAAGGTTTAAGCTGTGTAATTAATTTCACATTTGGATAACAAGTTAGTGCCCAATTGATGCATTAAATTTTTTTTTACTATTTTACTATTAAAATTTTTAATTCTTTCACTTTTGTTGTTATATCTTACAACCGTTGCAGTGCTGAAACGTTTGCAGGAGAAATCACACGCTTGTTTTTGGTTCTGTGAAAGCTCTTTGTGAGGTTCATTAAAGGCTCAGGTTGTCAAACATTGTGCTGTGACATGCCAGAACCTGACTAGTGTTTACAGGCGTTCGGTGTTCGAAAATGGTGCATTTCAAATCATCAGCATGAAAGTTTCTCTGGATCTGTTTGTGAATGCATGTGCGTGTTTCCTCTGTTCCAGAGTCCAGATGTGTTGGCCGTGCTTGCAGCCCTCCTATGGGTAACTTGGCCAGTGGCAGGACCCTTTTCACGCTGACTAGCTGCTGCACTAATAGCTCTTCCTGCCTTCCAACCCAGCCACGCTGTCTAGCAGAGCTCCATCCTCCTGCCCTCATGGCCGATGACCCGTTTATTCATCCAGATACCTGGTGGGGCTCAGCGGCTGCCACTGGAGAACAGGAAGAAATCCGTCTTGACTTGGAGACACAGTTCTGCATGAGTCACGTTGTGTTGTTATTCCGTTCCCCACGTCCTGCTGCTATGAGGTTGGAGCGCTCGCAGGACTTTGGCCAGACCTGGGAGACACTAAAGCTGTTTGCCAGGAACTGCACTGAGATGTTCGGGCTTCCTGATGATGGAAGTCAACCAGGATCTCTCTGCACTTCCAGATATTCGAATGTGGTCCCGTGCAGCAGAGGAGAGGTAAGGAAGGAAATAAGCATCACAAAACATCTTTCTCTTTTGTACATTCCAATTCTGCAGCATTGCAGTATGTGTAAATGTAAAGCATATAGGGCTATGCAGTATGACTCTATATATTGTTACCGTGGAATAAAGTGTCTAAAGTGTTAGAGATTTTGCTATATTGTGTTTTCCAAAGTATGCAAATATATTTGCGTAACACAATACTACTTAAAAGTTATATACGCCTTTGATTGATAGAGAAACATGCATGAATGAGAAAATAAAGAGTGGGATGCACTTGAGTTATAAAGTGCAATAAGCAGTGAATGTGAACTCAATCTGCTGCTTGCTCTAACTGACACACAGCCGAAAAGCCCCAAACACTGAAAGCCCCTGTCAGATTGCATGAGATTGCGAAAACAGATCTCTTTAGGGTTTTATTGTGCTTGCATGGTCAAATATGCACACAGTTATGTCAAAATGGCCATGTCTTAAACATAAACAGTTGGGTGAAAACCGAATGTGTATCAGTATGTCTGATCCATGAAGTTGGGCTTAAAGGGACAGCAGTATGTCATTATTAATGTTAATCACTCACTGAACTCGACTGAATCACTTTTGGATCTTTAATAAGAATCAGTTCATGTTTGATTGATACAGTGAAGACTATGCAGTGTTTTATTTATACACTTTATTTCATTTCTGTAATATTATATAGCCTACTGCATCATAATAGGGGTGCTCCGATCACGATCGGCCGATCGTTAATGCGCATCTCATCAGTAAAGCCGGTTCGCTAATCAGCGGTAAATTCCCTCAGGTGCGTGGTTTCACATAGAGCAGCTGTTACTACACAGAGCCGTTGTTAAATGAGAAGATGCGCAAATAAACGCTGAAAATTAACGTGGATTGGCGCATCTTCTCAGTTAACAATGGCTCTGTGTAGTAACAGCTGCTCTATGTGAAATCACGCACCTGATGGGATTTACCGCTGATTAGAGAACCGGCTTTACCGACTAGATGTGCATAACGATCGGCCGATCGTGATCGGAGCACCCCTACATCATAATATACTGCATAAACCTATAGATGAAAAACTTTAAAGTTTGTTTCATATTTATTTGATCTGTTGTGTTTGTAATATGCTTTTATTTCTTATTCTAATATTTCTAATAAAAAAATAGCTATGTGGAGATATATATCGTTGTCACGAAATAAGATTTTGGTCATTTCATCCAGCCCTAGAAGTATGTAAGTTCTGTCATTTTTGTGGCAATCAACATACAAATTTGAGTACAACTATTTAAATCAAAATTGTTTATAGCCTATCTCTCTAATACATTTTAAAATTTACAGTTCACCCAAAGATGAAAATCATGTCATCATTTGCTCCCCCAGATGTCATTCCACTGCATTTATTTTTTTCGGTGTAACATAAAAACACAATGGTGTCAACACAATCCCATTGACTTCCATAGTGTGTTTTATCCAAACTATAGAGTAGACGGGACTGCAACATTTTTCAAATTATATTTTTTTGTGTTCCATGGAAGAACGAGAGTCACGAGGGGGAGCAAATGATGACAGAATTGAAGAAATTTTTGGGTGTATTATACCTATAAATACGATCATTCATAATGATTTGCTTCTAATTGTTTTCTAGATCATATTCAGGTCCATAGGATTAGGAAGTGGGATTCTTGATCCCTACAGTCCTGAGGCGCTGTCCCGTCTGACAGTGACTAACTTACGAATCCAGCTTTTAAAATCTCAACAGTGTCCCATCTCAAAGGTCCAGCGAAGTGTCCCAGAACAGTCAAACCCTTCCTCTTTACCCACAATTCACAACAGGACACTGACTGCTCCGACACCAACTTCTGATCCTCTGGATTCAACCCCATTTGCTGTGTACTCTCTTCTGGCTAAAGGGACGTGTTTGTGCCATGGCCATGCTGAACATTGCCTTCCTGAAAATGAAGGACAAGACAGCCTGCAACCTAGTAATGTGGTAAGTGTGTGGAATCTAAGTGTTTAGACTAAGCACATCTAAGCACAGCCACATTTAAATGACAGAGTGATTGTCTGAAGGAACTTGTTTCCTCTTCTGCATACTTGAGGGTGTATGTGACCTCACCCAGTATTTAGGAGAAGGCTGTTATATGTATTTTTTATAAGGCTTTGTGAGGCTTGAATGGGCAGCAACTGAAAGTGAATCATTCATCTGGAGTGCAGGTGTCTGGCAAGTGTGTGTGTACCCACCACACAGTGGGCGAGCACTGCGAGAGGTGTGCCCCGCTCTACAACGACCTGCTCTGGAGAGCAGCCAACGGAAGCAGCGGGGAGAGCAACCCATGCCAGAGTGAGTGCATTTACTGTATGGGTTGATTCAGCCTTAAATTCCTTTAATCCATGACTATTGAAATTGCGCTATGAAAGATCTTTTTATCACGTCATAATTAATGGCACTTTCTAATGCAGGAAGGATCCCATGTATATCTAAAACCACAAAAAACTATTTACTCACCCTCAGGTTGTTCCAAACCTTTATGAGTTTCTTTCTGCTGATGAACATTACATATTTTTAAGAATGTTGCTAGCTAGGTTCCCATTGACTTCCATAGTATGGAAAATATTATATTATATATTATATTATATATATAAATATTATAAGTGTTTGAATTGTTTACTTACTTTTTTAAAAGAGTCTTCCCATTATATTGTTCATTCAGACTGATTCACGAATGTAGAATGCTCTTAAACACAAGATGCGGGATTTATCGCATGAACCAATACCAGCCGATCATAACCAGTCTTATCCAATCATATTGCATTGTAGCTATTGCCTCCTTTCACATGACTTTCCCCCGTACATTCTCTATTACCCCCCACCAAACTCACAGCATGCTTTAGGGGGTCTGTTAAGACTCAGTGGGCTCAGGGGAGGCAAAAGAGATGCGTATACGTGCTGTAACTTTACCTGCTGGTGTCACGGTTGGACAATGTTAATTTAGAAAAACAAGTTATTTATACAGCTTTTAATTATATATTGTGTAATATTGGAATTTGTTTTGTACTATCCAATTTTTTTTCTCATCCAATAAGATACACTGTTTTGCATTTACATGTATGCATTTAGTAGACGCTTTTGTCCAAAGCGACTTATACAGTGCATTCAGGCTATACATTTTTTTTTTTTTTAATTTTACCAGTACGTGTGTTCCCTGGGAATCGAACCCACAACCTTTTGTGCTGCTAACGCAATGCTCTACCACTGAGCCACAGGAATGCAAAAAGCTTTTACAAGCACTTTCTGTCCCTAACTTTTTCACTTTGTGTTCTCTTTCTTTGTCGCTGAAGAGTGTGAATGTCACGGCCACGCAGAGAGCTGCCACTTCTCCCAGCGAGTGTGGTTGTCCACAGGGGGCAGTAGCGGGGGCATCTGTGACAACTGCCAGCATAACACTGTGGGCCGCCGGTGCCAGCGCTGTCGCCCTGGATACCACCGTCACCCTGCCAGACCCCTCAACTCCCCACATGCTTGCACACGTAAGACCGCTAGAAAGAAAGGAAGGAACAAATAGAAAAGGACAGTGAGATCTCTAAGGGTTCTGGCCTCAAATAATTATTCCCAACTGATCCCAGAATGTACTTATTTTATTAAAGCACATTGATGGTCAATATGATACAGTAACCACCCATCATTGTCCTAGCAGCCACTCAGAACTTGGTTAACCATGCAATCATTTATTCTTTTATTGCCTCCTACTGGTAGCAGAGTGACACGATCCCTAAAGTGACTCAAAAGCAGTGGATAGAGCTAATGCGCCGATGACCAAAGATATTTTTCCTTGGCTCAGGATGCTGGTGTGACCCAGTTGGTTCAGTGCCAGTACATTCCGACAGCGGGACACCATGGTGCCATCCTAGAAGTGGACAGTGCCACTGTAAAGCTGGTGTGGGCGGCACCACCTGCAGCCACTGTCTACCAGGGTACTGGGGCTTTGGAGAGGAGGGCTGCAAATCTTGTGTGTGCCCTTTGACCTGTGATCCCATCACAGGTCATTGCCTAGACAGGTCAGACTACATTTTTAGTTCTTTCTAAATGTACTATTTGTGATATCAGATGTAAATATATGGTTTTAGTGACTTAATAGGTCAATTATAATTGCATACCTGCTGGGGATTTTTTAATAGATTTTTGTTGTTGTATCATTTTCCTTTGACAGCAAAGGCGGTATCAAGCTTTACAATGTACCAGTTGGTGGGAAAATTCCTGAACTGTCCCACTTTAAACCTCAAGAGGACGAGAGGGTGTGGCCTAAAGAACTGGCCGTCTCAGCGCTGTACTATACAGGTGAGCTGACTACAGGAACAAAACATTCCACACTAACATCAGCTATTGTTAAACGTGGGAAACCACAGCACAAAATGTGACTTCAAGAGGCGGCTTTTCAAAAACATGGCTTTTTATGTGGTTCTTTCACCTGTAAGGCTGAGATAATTATGCAAAATATATGAGAAATATTGTCTAGAACTGAAGTTAAAGTAGAGCATAAAGTTTCAGTTGCTGCATTCACATCCAGATATGAGAAATGGATTGGTGAGGGTAGAGAGGAGGATTACTACGGAGGAAAGATGGGAGGGTGGAAGGTAGTTTAGGTTTCATCTAAAAGTAAACGATGGCACACAGGTAGCAAAATGTAGTTTAAATGTGCCCAGGAGGGCGGGAAATTACCACAACCTGGAGTTTTACAGGAGCTCTTACAGTAATTGCATGAGATTCAGATGAGTTATAATTGCAAAGGGCAGAGTGGGTTGAGTATTTCCATTGTTTGAAATGAGCAGACCAGTGCCCCGACCCCGGCCAAACTGACGGGGGTGTGAGAGAAAGAGAAAATGTTATCTAGAGCAGCTGGGGTCTTCTGGACCAATCCAGGTCTCAGTCAAGCCCAAGATGCTGAGTGTGGATTGTAAATAAAAAGCAGAAATGAAGTCTGCTTTGTTGACAGCTGACTGACAATTCCAGACACCCACAGAGAAAGAAAGAGATGCAGTAGATGATGTAGAGATAGGATGCAGGTCAGCAAGATTGTGTTGCCATCTGCGTGTGATTGCGGAGCGTTGTTGAGAGACAAGGGGAATGTTTTGGAAACACATGATAGAGGTGGAAAAGAGAGGACAGAAAAAGTCAGTTGTCTTTACACTCATCGGTCATCACACATGGAGGCTAAACACTTCAAAGAAATTCACAGTCTCTAAGAGACTACAGTGAAAACAGCTGTGGCCGCCTTCTAATTAGCACAGCTAATAGCCTATAGCAGTCCAATTGATCAAATTGAAACTACAGTTCACACTTAAGTGCAGAAAGAGCAATACCAATAACACAGGCTCCTTAGCTGACAGCAGTTATTATAATTACCAGTAAGTGCAATCAAAAATACAAACTACAACAAAAACATAAAGTAGAAATATGTAAACAATGAAATATTCTTTCCTAGCAGAAAGTAATAATGTAATAACATCTCTAAACAAAGTATTAAGCAAAACACTCACCCACTGTCGTCCGTCTCTTCTGTTGACTTAAAAATCAAATATTCATGCTAAGTGCAATAATGAGAATTTGCGGTAAAAAGAACCTCTGAAATGTTTCTTGTTAATTCTTTACAGGGAAGTGCAGCTGTAAGGAAAAGAAACTGAAAAGCGTGTCAGATCTTTGCAAGATGAAACACGGATACGGTGAGGCTTTATATTGTGTTGAATCATTTCAATTCATGCTACGAATCGTTTCGGTTAACACTTACTGTCTAAACATTTAAATCTAATGATAGAATTGACTGTTTGTGGCGTTCATAGTGATCAAAGTCAGCGTGCTGTCAGCTCATGATAAAGGCTCACATGCAGTTGTCCTGGTGAAGGTGAGGAAGGTGTTTCGTTCTGGAAAACTGCCCCTCTCCCAGGGCACGCACAGTCTCTATCCGCTCTCCTGGACCAGCCGTGGCTGCACCTGTCCCATTCTCAACCCAGGTACAGCACCCAACAACTATTTGGCTCATGACTTTGATTTAGTGAAGTTCGCCATTAGAGAAGTGACTTTTGTGTCTCCATCTTTAGGTGGGAATTATCTACTGGCAGGTCCAGAAGATGTTGACTCAGGACGGCTACTGGTCACCATGCAGAGTCTAGTAGTCCCCTGGACCCCCATCCTGGGCTTTCAGGTCACAGAAGCACTGCATCAGGGCTGCTTATGAGCGTGACATTACCCAAATGTACCGTAGCTCAACACTGCCCAAACTTGAAAGCCCTCACTATATCAAAGCTGGCAGCCGGATCCTAAATGGACCGTGATCGCCGGATGCAACTGAAATGGAATGAGGGTAATTACCAGAAACAAGATTCATGGAGAAATCGCATGGCAACGTGCACTGAATAGCCACTTCAAATAACTGCAATTGTCATACAGCACTTCTTGGGCAAGGCTCTTAAAAATAACTCTTTTATCTTGGTGGCTGTTGCCTTGCGGACATGGAACAACATGGATATGGCATTCATAAGACTGAATGAACTGTTTCTGTACTCATTTCTCTGTAGTTTCTAGATTATCATCTTCAAAAATTAGTTTCTTGAAGATGATAAACACAAGTCAGTGAATCCATAGACATTTTTGCGATTCATTCACACTCATTTTATTTGCTTCTCTTAATACATTTCAGTCAAGTGTTTTTGAAAAATATATTTGAACATCACACAATTGAAAAATTAAAAGCTACTAAGGTCCAGTCTGATTTAAATTCTCCTAGTGTTTATGCATGATTTGAACTCCGTATCCTTTATTTTATTAAAAGACTTTTCAGAAACAGATACATCACAGATGAAAAGATCATGTTTCTTGTTTCATCAAAGTAAGATAATTCACATTAAGGCTTTGAATGACATGTCAAACTCAAAACAGTCAATCTTGGATAAACTAATGTCATTGACTGAATATATGAATAAGCACAATTTATAACACGGTTTATTATTAGCATGTGTTAAAAATGGTTTTAGAAACAGCCCTCAGTGTTAAGATACTTCACTTGAACGAAACCTATTACTCTTTGGAACAGTTCTTACTAAACAGAAGGTCTACTCTTTTATAATGTGTTGTTTTGCCATTATAATCGTTTAACATCAACAAATTATGTATTTTTATCAGCAGATGATGAGTAAGTCACTGGTTAATTACTCACACCCCTAATGTTTGTACTTTGTGTGCAACCTTAGGGCTACATGCTTTCCAACACATTTGCAACAGATTATTTCTTCATCATAAAACTGTTTTATCATGTTCTACAACAAAACAGCACATGAAATGTTGATTTGTTTTTTATATTCGATCCCCAATGCCAACTGGCCTTTGATCTGTTGTAGCACACAAGTCAAACAAGCTAAGCTTAGATTGTGGAGCAAATGATAACCAGAAAATACAAAGCCGGACGGTTCAAATGGCAGCTAATGTTTCACAGGCCAAGTGCAAGTCGACCTGCCATTCACACAGATCCTCTTTTCTTCATAGGTCCCTTAAGTGCATGTTAATGTCATTCAAATATTTGATTCACAAAACTTGACATTAATGGGTTTCCTGCAGTCAGGTGGAGAGCATCGATCCAGTGGCATAGTTAGATATTATCTCTTCATACTCAAAAGTGGAGCGGTCTTTGCTGGGAGGTGTGAAGGGATTGAAGCCAAAATAATATTAGCTAGCTGCTGGGTTTTCTGTGGTTACTGGTGTGGAATCAGGAGGGGATGTAGGGACAGAGTCAGTGGGTGCAGTATCCGCCCCACCAGAGGGGGCGCTGTCATTGTCATCTTCCTGAGGGTAGAGCTCAGGGTACTTCTGCATACACTCCTGCATACTCCGGAAGTTTTCCACACAATCTGAACCCTTTACTTCCTCTTTACTATAATGGAAACAAGAAAAGGCGTCCTTGAACTGCTGTCCACAAGGGCCACTGGCCATACCCCCCAAACATGGGCAGTTCCAGTTTATATCACCATTAGGGAGAATAAGACCTGTAGGATCAAATGAAATGAGTGTAAAAATGAGTATCCTAGACACAAGGCATATTTCTTACTAAACTTCATGATGATTCTTTACTAGTTCAAAAACTTTATTAGTTCAAAAACTTACCGTGATCCTCATATGGATCATTCGGATCATCTTCGATAAGCTCAGCGTTACTAGGTGCTTCATGATCCTCCTTGGTGACAAATATGATGCGATCTTTACCTAGTGGGAGACAAGAAGGACGTTATACTAAAATGTTTTAGGGGGGATTAAACAACCAGCCACTAATTCATATATTAACTGACCACTAGACCAGTGTTATTTATATTAACTGACCACTAGACCAGTGTTATTATTGTTAAAAACAAAAATAACACAAAGATTATGCAACCGAATTAAAGCTCAAATTAAAAATAAATATGAAATGATCAATTAAATATACAAATGTTGACTTAGCAATTAACTGAAATGTGTTTAAGTACAACAAAAACAATAATAATAATAATGTAATTAACTATTAAACAGGGGTGCACGATATATATCGGCCGATGATTAATGTATCTAGTCAGCAGCTGTTACTACACGGAGCCGTTGTTAACTGACAAGCTGCGCAAATCCACGTTCATTATCACCATTCATTTGCGCATTAATCATTGGTTGATATATATCGTGCACCCCTACTATTAAAGCTAAATGGAAATATTAAAAACAAAAACTACTACAAATGACAAACATCACAAAATATTTAGAGCAAACTAAAATTTTTAATGAAAAATGAATATATATAAAAAGAAAATACATATATTACATATTAAAATAATAGCACTGTTGGTGGGCAGACAAAACTCAAAATCATTCGTCCAAAGCAAGTCTATCAGAAGCATCATTTAAAATGGTCTTAAACCCCTGCAATCAATGTCAATGTACAAGCTCTGTGCCATGAACTGAATGAAAATGAACTAAAACATTTTTTTATTAATAGATTTAAATTAATCTAACATACAAACTGTTGCAATATTCTGTGTTTAGGTTCATATTACATTATATATAACTCAGAATGTGTTCATATTTAAAAAAAAAAAAAAAAAAAAACCTTCTGTTGGACTTTAGGTTATGAACTGCCCGGGTTATGAACTTGCAGGCACCTGCTTCATGTAGTGTGACACAACATGGCTATGATAGTTGAGGAACTACATCAAAATAAATCAGATATAGGACTCGTGGAAAACGTATTAAATTACACTAACGTTAGGTATGTAAGTTATGATATTTTATTGAGCACTACCGGAAGCGGGTGGTTAACTATAATTTGTATCTGTTGTTTAACCAATAATCAGTAATTCATAACTAAACTCACAACAATATAACACCACACATTCAACCACATCTGAAAAATAAAAATAATTTGCTGCTCATAAATATATTCTAATAACTCACTGACAGCACTAAGCATGGCTGGTGAGAGTGACTTTTAAGGGCATGAGCATTAGCTGCACCGCTAAACGACAGTGAAAGATGGGTATATAATGGGATTAAACGGTCCGAGTCAGTTCAGGCATACCTTCCTGCTTGCAGTACGACATGTCTGCTGACAGATCCGTTTAATCGCCGCTTATCCGATCAATGAATCTCAAACACCGGCACAATGACCAGTCCACACGGCCTTTACATCAACTCCAGCATGGAGGCAGCGACAGCGACCACGTGACGTCAACGCCGGTGTGTTTCAAAATAAAAGTCAAGAAAAATAACGATTCTCTTGACCGAGCAAGTGATTCATTTTTTAAGTTCAAATTTATATGTACAGATTATAATGTTTTATCCTTTTTCAAGACCGAGACTTCAGTCATTTAAAAACTATGAAAGTGCACCTAGAAACAATTATTTCATTTTTAAAACTATGATAATCCAGGCATAGAGGGGAGTAAAAAAGCTGCCAGTGTTTACATTATGAAACTGATTTATTGTTTTTTCATCATTTATACAAAAATGATGTCACTCAGTTGTGTGTCTGAAAAGGCTGTTTATTTGGCCCAGTAAAGTTTAAGAATTTTTTTATTTGTCAAGAATACAGTAGTACAGTTTCCACCATAGCAGTCCTCTGCCACTTTTTATTCTGTTTAATTATTTTAAAAAGGCTTGTGTGCTGGGAATCTCAGTTTCGGGAGACTGAACAGTGTATTTGACTGTTATGCCCTCAGACTTCACCGACAGCTCGTCAGGAAACAGTTTTCATGCTGTGTTTTACTAATTAACGAGGCACCTTAGGTGAACTGCAGCCTTTTTACCCACACACCTCATTACAGAAGACATACTGAAAAACACAAACTGGGCATAATATTTTAATTGATATGTGATATGTTTCATTTTTGTTTTTGTCAGAGGTTTTATACTTGATTTTTGTGAAACAGAAAAAGTTTGTGTTGGATTAAAACTGTATTATTGATTGTTAACTAACTGTTAAAAGTGGGTGTAGAAACAATTTTCGCTTAGAATTTGCTACAAATAATTACAATAAATCGGCTAGTAATAATACACTGAATTCAATTAGGCCTAAGTGTGAAATCTAGAGTGAAGTAGAAAGATTAAAATTATATATATATAATTTGTAAAACGTAATCCAATAATATTTATTTAACTTGCAACTTTTTTTTAAATATTTGTTTTTATACAGTATAGCTTTTTTTCTTTTCTTTTCTTTTTTGTAGATAAAAGGTATTTTGATATCAATAGCACTAGGTGGCAGTATATGTTGATTACCACTGTTTAGCTTAATGCCAGCGATTATCAGTGGTATTAAAGAAATATCAGTTTTCTGTGCTTGTTTTTATTTTTTTATTTTATTTTTTTTTATAAATAAGTAAAATAAAAAGTATTAGAAAAAAATGGAAACATTTTTAATTCACCTCATCTTCCTCTACATCTTGTTTGCTGTTTCCTCTGGCTGTCTGCAGGTTCCTTCACCAACAATGCCTCTTGGAGATGGTGGATCCTTAAGTTTGTATATACTGTAAGTGTTTGCCCCCTTAGTCACTTTGTGTGTGTGTGTGTGTGTGTGTAGAGCTTCTATCAATCAGCTTATCTGATTTTGGCATGGGTTGTTCTTGAACGATTCGTTCATTTTGAATGAATCTTCAATGTGACTCTGCAAGAACGAGTCGTCTCTGGGAGTGATTCGTTCAGTCGCGCACGCGCAAAATATATAGGTTCTGTTCTGGAATTATTCAGTAGTTCACCTGTTTCAGTCAATGCAGTCTGAGCCGAAAAGAGAATCGATTAGTTCATCTCATGATTCTTCGCGTTTTTCGAGTCGTTCATTTATCATGTGACAGACCCAGACAGTTAAATGTGTGTGGTTTTCAAATGTATAGACGAGATCGAATAGATGAAAGGGGTAGAGGTGTGCTATTTTATGTTAAGTATAGTAGAAGATGTGAGCAATTTCAGTGGTCTTGTATGAACGAGAGAGAATGTATTTTTTCTTAAATTAATATTGGCTGAGCAAATGTCATTTGTTGTAATTGTAATTTATTGACCACCATCTGCTAAGGCTGTATTTTCTGAAAAATTGGATGCCTTTCTAAAAAAAATGTTATACAAATAAAGAGATAATTTTATTAGGATTTTTTTTTAAATGTAAATGTTTTTTACAAAACAGGCTTTTACAAAATAGACCAGAAAGGAAAAAGAAATGCTATAATCTGGTAACTGGACTATCCGATCATAATATTATTTTGATTGTAAGAAAGCTCACTAAAACCAGATTTAATTTAATCTCAGAAAAGAAGATAGAAAAATATAAAATACTTAGAAGTCAGTTTGATAGTCTTGAAAAAAAAAACATAAATAAAAAATAATAGACTGGGACGCATATTTAACATATGAGGGTGTAGATTAAAATTATACATCTTTTATGACTTAAACTCAAAAATGTATAAAAAGTTATATAAGGAAAGTAAAACTAAAGCCAGGACAAAGAGAATATTTACCTTGGTTAAATGTAACAATTTGATTACTTACAAAAGCAAAGGGATCATGCTCTTAACTTAGCCCTCAGGTCTAGAACGGAACATGATAGGCGTTTATTTACCACATTAAGAAATAACATTGTAAAGGAACTTAAAAAGGCGAAAGCTACATTTTAAAATTAAGACTATTAGTGAAGCAAAAGGAAATACTTAAGATATATGGCATAATTTAAAGTAATTAACAGGAACATTTAAGATACATAAAACTATAGAATTAAATATAGATGGAAATATGATTAAGGACTCAAAAAAGGTGGCAGAAGTGTTTAATGATCAAAAACTAATTAATAATGCATTTGATTCAAAAGATTTAGCTTTACCTATATAAATTTTAATGCTCCAACTTTGGCTTTTAAAGAACTGACAAATACCAAAATACACATGATTATTACTTCTCTTAATATATCAAGGGCAAAATATGTGTGGAATGGATTCAATATTTTGAAAAATGTATAAAGAGGCACTTATTCCTCTAATTAAAAAATTATCAATTGGCTGAATGAAGGAATGTTTCCGAGTGCTTGGAAAACTGCAGTCATTACACCTGTGTTTAAATTGGGAGATAATATGTTAATCAGTAATTATAGACCCATTAGAATTCTCCCCACAGTTTAAAAAAATTGCAGAAAATTTTATCTCCGAACAGATAATATTACATTTGAATAACACATTATTTTCAATGTATCCAATGCAGTTTGGTTTTCGAAAGTACCATTCAACAGAAACCGCAAATTGTCTTCTTTTGGAAAATATTAAAGCAAAATTAGATAAAGGTAGTGTGGTGGGAGCTGTTTTTCTGGATTTAAGGAAAGCATTTGACAGTAAATCATGACATTTTAATTAAAAAGTTGTTAAATTATAATTTCTCAACAAGAGTATTTAAATGGATAAAATAATATTTAACAGATAGACAACAGTGTGTTCGAGTAGACAATAAAATCTCACAATCACTTATTAATTCAGTTGGTGTACCTCAAGGATCAATATTAGGTCCTCTGTTATTCAGTTTGTATATAAATAATTTGCCTGCTGTTTGTTTACCTGCTGTAAATTGCCAGATGTATGCTGATGATACAATTATATACTTGCATGCAAAAAAAAAAAAAAAAAAAGCAGCAGATGAATTATCAGCAGAAATGGTTAAGATTACAAATTGGTTAAAAAAGTTGTGTTTACATCTGAATGTTGGCAAAACTATATGTACAGTATGTTTTTTTTATTTTCAAAGTCTGCAAATAGAGATCTCGATCCAGATGTCACAGTTGCAGTTAAAAGTTTATCAGTAGTTCAAGAGTATAAATATCTAGGTATAATACTTGATTCACAACTTGCATTTAAAAAACTATATTTTGCAATCAATAGAAAGTATCTATAAGCAGGCTTTGAAAATATCGGATAAAAGGTCTAATTCATATCATCATTGTAAAATTTTTACTAAATATGGGGTTTTAAGTTGTGAAAATATGTAAATACTTGTATTAAAAATTTTGCATGGTTTGGCTCCGCTTCCACTATGTGGTTATTGGATAATCAAATATGTCTTCATAATGTGAATTAGTGTATTTTTTTGTGTTTTGTTGTATCGTGTTTTTTTTTTTTTTTTTTTGTATTCTGTTTTTTGTAATATGTTTGTTTCTTCTTTGTGTGTTTGTGGACTATGGTTCTTACCATCAAACTGCCAGGGATGCAGATGAAAATTAGCCTGAATGACTAAATCTGGAAAAGAAAAAAACTGCTTGTATCTATGTCTGATTTAAACCTTTTTAAAAACACTTTAGCTGGGTAAAATCTGTGTAACAATTTGAATGAGATTTCTCTAACCTTGTTAGTTTTTATATATTCCAAAGACCGAGTCCATACTTTTTTCCAATCAATATGATCATCCACATTCCTCCAATAAGACACCACATATGGAGTTGTTACAAGCTCCTTTTGAAAAAGCGATCTAATCCTATAGTTAATGTGATGAAGGATGTGCCAAAAAGCATAGTTTTCCTACTGGGATTTCAAATGGGTCTAAAGAAATAGATAAAGTGCTGGATAAAGTCCCTTAAAAGCATAACAGCTCGTTTAGGAAGAGTGTCCATGACAATGGAGAAATCTTTGGGAGTTACTGGAAAATCAAATTTACTTAAGAACTCTTTGTAACTTAAAATACGACCTTCTGAGTTAAACAATCAAAATGTTTTTCTCAAACCAGTTATTAAAAAGCAAGGATTTTCTCTGATTGTTCCAAATGAAGTACTGGTGAGGGGAGAAATTTTGCTTAAAAATTAAAGACCATGCAAGTAATCCCTGTTTATGGAATTTAGATAAATTGTAAGGGATTCTAGCAATATTATAATTACACATCAACAGGAAAGGGAGAACACCTAATTTGGAAAATTAGTAATTGGGGACTGGGTTTTTCTAATCATTCATTCATCACGTGACAGACCCATAAACTTTAATCTATGCAGTCATGTTACGTCCCTGAAATGGCTAAGGGCATGAGGGAACACAACATAAAAAAATATTAATAATTCCCGGATTAATTAACCCTGTTAACGTGTTTAAGGTTCTGGTGCAAAAGGACGCAAGGACAAAAAAATAGGGTTTGATTCATAAAAATACATATATTTAATTATAGCACCAACGTGCATAAAAGAGGAATACAAAAACCATGGCCAGGAAGTAGGAACCTGAGTGGGGCTAAATTAAAGAAATAAACAAAAATAAAACCCACTATCCAACTACATTCCCCATCCTCACTAATATACACAAGTAGCCAGTGTTGGGAAGGTTACTTTGGAAATGTAATAGGTTACAGATTACAAGTTACCCTGTTTAAAATGTAATAGTAGTGTAACTTTTTCAATTACTTTATTAAAGTAATGTAACTAATTACTTTTAAGTACTTTTTGATTACTTTTCTAAATTTGTGAAAATTAAAGAATAATAAATAAAAGCATATACATGAACTTAAATACAGTTATCTAATAAGCATGTGACATATTCTGTGTAATAAACTCCTGAAACATTGGTGTCTCTTTGTATATGATGATAGTTTTCTCAAAATAAGTAAAATGCACATGAAGTGACAGAGCAGTTCTAGAAATTATGTTTATGTGCTCGTGTACTCCTACAGTATATTGAGATGGCAGAGGTTGAAAACGCTGCGAGCTTCAGTAGGCCAATGTGTAGTAAATGAAACCATGTCTTTGCCATTAATTTACAGGAGGGGCGGACTGGGAAAAAAATTCAGACTGGAAAATTCAAACTCATACAAACAAATTCATGGACAAAACTATTTTTTTGTATGGACCTGACATAAAAAAAGGTTTAAATCTTTAATTTGGGGACATGCAAAATAATTTAAAGTTCTCTCCTGAACTGCACCTTCACTTCTATTTTTCTCTTCAGTCTCTTTATTTTGCCCTGTTATCCATCTCTGTCATGACTTTAATACTCAAGATTGAACAAAACTATACTTAACAATACAATACTCTACAATACTACAATATCTTTATAGAAAAATCCTAATACTGTACACGAGTCATGTTTTTCCCTTACAAAAAATTACCATGCTTTTATTAGCCTATATAAAATAACCTTGTTTTGTTTTTTTGCAAATGGATTTGTATTTATTTTTAAATAAATACATTTGTAAAATAATTTTACATTTTTGGTAACCACAGTTAAACAATAGTAACCATTTTCTCTGGATTTATAGTTAAATATTAAAATGTTAATTTTCGTAAGGGTTGTGTTGTTGTCTGTCGTAGCTCCCCCTAAACCTATAAAAAAAATCTGAATTTTTTTTCAGCTAAATTCCTACTATAACATTACAACAGATAATAATGATGTCCTTTATATAGTATTTTGAGTGATGACTGATGAGCAACGTGCTGCTGCTTGATTAATTAAATAAAAAAACAAAGACAAAAAAGCATCTTTACAGATGAAACTGACCTGAAACCCTGAACAGTAGTTCTGCTTCTCTGCTCCAGCTGTGCGCTTCCACAGTCCTCTCTCTCTCTCGCATTGATTACTCTGAGTCTGATCCAAACTGTTTGGCGGAGGCACGGAGAGCGCGCGAGTCATGACTAACACTTCATGACTTATTAGAGATTTAATTATCAAATGGCGGATTCGCAAATGATCGCTTTAGTATACAATAATGATATTGAATAGTGGGGTAAAATCGGCTGCCAGGCCACCGGGAATTGTCCCGGTTCTCCCGGTGTCCAGTCCGCGCCTGATTTCCACAGACACGCAGAATGTGCAAATCATATATTGCATTTTTGGGGCTTAATATTCACAGACTAGTCGATGTCATGTTTTGATTCAAGTGTACTGACCTACTTTTGATTTAGTCATCCAAAATGTGGCATATTCCGTCCGCGTTAGGCATTCCGTTTTTATGACTGGATTCTACGAACCAGACTGTGTTTCCGCATCCCGGAAATTATTAGGGCGGTATGTCTCAGAATAGTCAGTGCAATTTGGGAAAGAAATCAGTTAAATCTGTATGTGGATGTGTGTAAATATTCAAATGTAATCCCCTTTGTAATCGTTAAAAATTTCATAAGTAACTGTAATTTAATTACTCATTTTTTCGTAGTAACTGTAACTAATTACAGTTACAATAATTTTGTAATTAAATTACGTAACGCCGTTACATGTAACTAGTTACTCCCCAACACTGCAAGTAGCACCCGCTCCTTACCTGATGTATTAACATGGATTTCCCTAGGTGTTGCATGAATGGAAGTCACGTGACATACTTTCCTACTCACTACTCCCTGGCCGGTTATATAGCAATATATAAAAAAAAAAAACACGTAAGAACTCAAGTTCCACATAAACCAAGAGTAACAACCACCAATAGAAAACCAAATGGTTAACTCAATATCTAACAATATATAACAAAACAAACAAACAAAAAACAGGGCACGCTACCGCGTGAGCCCAAAACGAAAAACCAACAGATGTCCTATGTCCATCTTTTATAGTAAGGACGCCAATTCAGGTGTACGTCATAATGATGATGGACAGCCAGCAGCACCGCCCTGAAAAGTGATAGCGGAGAGAGTGACAGCAAAAACAACAACAAAAAACCACCATATCCTCGGAGCACGTAACAATTCATCATAATAATAATAATAATGACTATTAGTCAGCTGCAAATATGTCTTGACCCCAAAAAAAATCTAACAAAAGAATTTCTCAGTGGTTTACAGTAGTGTCAAATGTCCTTTAAAACATACTAAAAGTTTACCAAAATTTGACTCCAAGAAAGGCCCCGTTTTCAAAATGGCAGCCGCCAGGTCCTTAAAATGATCATTACTCCTTTGTATTCCTCCTAGACCAGAAATATTAGTGCCTGATACATGTTTTGGCCATATGATATTCTAATTAGCATACGTATTTGCATGATAGATAAGTGATTACAAGTACAATTATATATTAAAACAATTGATTACAAGCATATTTATGGGAAAAATAAGTACAATTTCCCTTAAGTACAGGTAAAAAAATTTATATCATGGAAAAGTCCTTAATTTTTTTGTAATTTAATTTAAAAAAGCAAACTTTTTTATATTCTAGATTCATTGCACACAAACTGTAATATTTAGTTTTTTTTGTTTGAGTTCTGATGGTTATGACTTTCAGCTTCAGTATCTCAAAAAAATTTGAATATTTTCTCAAAGATCAATCGAATAAATTGTAACGATACAAACTTCATATTCATCGGGAAGAAGGAGGCGGGAACCGGCTGACAATCAAATGAAACTTTAATAATCAAAATAAACACAAAACAGCGCAACAGCCCCTCGCGGACGACTGTTGCGCACAAATAAAAAACAAACACAAAATAAAGTCCAGGCCTGGTCCTCTCTCGTCCTTCACTGTCGCCGCTCCAGTTTTATATCCTTCCATCTCCTCCGTGGGACTCAAGACCGGTGGGTCGAACAGGTGTCGTTCATCTCCAATCACTCCACCAGCCTCGCTCTTTTCCCACCTCTCTCGGCCCCGCCCCACTCGTCACATACCCCCATCGCCCCTCGCAGGCCGAGGGGTACCCTCGAGACTGCGCTCTACTCCCCTCCCCCCCTCCCTCCGGGGGGAACCGCTCACGGGGACCTGCGGGAACCTTGGGGTAGGACAGACTAGGCGAGAGAAGAGGAGATGGAAGGAGGAGCGACAGAGACGAGAGAGGGGAGAGAGGAGAAAAAAAAAATTCCGGTTCCCAGACGCACTGCTGCTCGGCCCTCCAACTGCTGGGTGATCTCCTCCGCGGTGCCTGGCGGTGGCACTGGACGGCCCTCAGCGGACGGCACGACACTCCTCCGCCGCCCGGTGGACGGCGACGGCTCCTCCGGTTTTGGGCAGCAGGCAGGAGTCCCCCGTTCCCTGCTCCTCCGGATTCTTTCACGGAGGCAGCAGGCTCCAGCCCCCTGGTGAACGGCGCCGACTCCTCTGCTCCCTCACAGACGGCAGCCGCCCCTCCACATCACGTTA
Source organism: Carassius carassius (assembly GCF_963082965.1). Classification (NCBI taxonomy): domain Eukaryota; kingdom Metazoa; phylum Chordata; class Actinopteri; order Cypriniformes; family Cyprinidae; genus Carassius; species Carassius carassius. Next base: position 14,833,197 of record NC_081798.1, read on the forward strand.
ACGAGACGATTACTGAAATGATCTCAGCAGGTCCTTTAATGACAGCAATGAAATGCAGTGGAAAGGTTTTTTGGGGATTAAGTTAATTTTCATGGCAAAGAAGGACTATGCAATTCATCTGATCACTCTTCAGAACATTCTGGAGTATATGCAAATTGCTATTATAAAAACTTAAGCAGCAACTTTTCCAATTTCCAATATTTATGAATTCTCAAAACTTTTGGCCACGACTGTATTTGCATGATAGATAAGTGATTACAAGTACAATTATATATTAAAGCAATTTATTACAAGCATATTTATGGGAAAAATAAGTACAATTTCCCTTAAGTACAGGTACATGTAAAAAAATTGAATATCATGGAAAAGTTCTTTATTTTTTTGTAATTTAATTTAAAAAAGCAAACATTTTTATATTCAAGATTCATTGCACACAAACTGAAATATTTAGTTTTTTTTGTTTGAGTTCTGATGGTTATGACTTACATGTTCAGTATCTCAAAAAAATTGAACATTGTACAAAAATTGTAACGATACAAACGTCATATTCATCGGGAAGAAGGAGGCGGGAACCGGCGGACAATCAAATGATATTTCAATAATCAAAATAAAGACAAAACAGCGCGTCAGCCCCTCACGGACGACTGACGCGCACAAATAAAAAGCAAACACAAACTAAAACCCAGGCCTGGTCCTCTCTCGTCCTTCACTGTCGTCGCTCCAGTTTTATATCCTTCCATCTCCTCCGTGGGACTCGAGACCGTTGGGTCGAACAGGTGTCGTTCATCTCCAATCACTCCACCGGCCTCGCTCTGTTCCCACGTCTCTCGGCCCCGCCCCACTTGTCACAAAAATATTTACAAAACAGAAATGTTCAAGATCTCCAAAGTAGGTTTAATTATGCACTCAATACTTGGTTGAGGTTCCTTTTGCAATTACTGTCTGTGGCACTGCAGGTCGCTTTGATAGCCATTTTGATCTCCATTAAGCTTGTCAGCAGATGGAAGCATAAAGTGCTCCAAAATCTCCTGGTAGATGGCTGCATTGACTCTGGACTTGATAAAACACAATGGACCAACTCCAACAGACGTCACAGCAAACAAATCATCACTGACTTCAAAAACTTCACACTGGACTTTAGATTCTGTGCCTCTCCAGTCTTCTCTAGACTCCAGACCTTGATTTCCAAATGAAATGCTAATTTTACTTTCATCTGAAAAGAGGACTGTGGACCACTGAGCAACAGTCCAGTTCTTTTCCTCCTTACCCCAGGTGAAATGCTTCTGATGTTTTTTTTCTGGTTCAGGAGTGGCTTGGTTCTATGAATGTGACAGCTCTAGCTCTTTTCCTAAAGACGTCAGAGTGTGGTGACTCTAGATGCGCTGACTCTGGCTTCAGTTCACTCCTTGTGAAGGTCTCCCAAGTTCTTGAATCGGCTTTTCCTGACAATCTTCCCAAGGCTGAAGTCATCCCTGTTGCTTGTGCACCTTTTCCTATCACCCTTTTTTCTTCCAGTCAACTTTCTATAAATATATTTTGATACAGCACTCTGTGAACAGCAAACCCTTTCAGCAATGACCTTCTGTGGCTGATACTCCTTGTGGAGGGTGTCGATGATTGTCTTCAGGAAAACTGTCAAGTCAGTAGTCTTTCCCATAATTGTGGTTGCATGTTCTGAACTAGCCCAGGCGGTACCCAGTATTTATACTCATCATTAAACTAATCAAGCTCAAAATGGAATATTCAAATGTTTTATTTTCCTAAGCTGTAAGTCGTAACAAACAGAATTAAAACAAAAAACTCTTGAAATATTTCTGTTTGTGTGCAATTAATCTAGAATATACAAAAGTTTACTTTTTTGAATTAAATTACAAAAAATAAAGAACTTTTCTTTTTTTAAGTAGTCAAGGATGAATTGTGTTTGAGCAAAATGGTATACACTGTGCTGTCAACCACATTTCAATGAGTCAAGCAGTATCAAATGTCAGTATTCTCTTCTACCATCTTCTGAATTGCTGAAAATTGAGAATTTAGTTTTGTTGGGTTTAGTATAATGCCACCTTTATACTCAAATAGATCTATAGAGGATGCATTACATATGTATTACCTTACCTCAAATTTAAGTTACTTTTGGGTGCAATAACTTTTACATTGAATGTAAAGTCTGTTTTAGCAAAAAAACAGGTACTGAGTAGGAGTTACATGACATAGGCTAAAATGTTTACATCTCTGGTTCACCCCAAACAATGATAAAACCTTACAGTATTCTCACAAAATCATGTATTCCATAAGTATGTAATCATGTCAATGCAATTTAGACAAGTCCAATGGATTCAAAGACCCAGAAAACATGGGGTTAGACACCAAGATTACTTGACTAAGTCAAATAATGAAGGAGTTAGGATATTTTAAGGGCTCCCTGCCCATCTTGGACACCATCTTGAAAATTACACCTTTCTAGTGGTCAAACTTTTTTAAACTTTTAGTATGTTATTAAGGACACCTTATACTACAAGAAACAGCTGAGAAACCTTTTGTTAGAATTTTTTTAGGGTTAGGTGTTTTTTTTACATATATGCAGCCGCCTATATAACCTCAGAACAACTTGATGAGCATTTTATATACAGTTGCTCCTTTATGCTTAAGGAAGATTAAGGAAAACAGTCTGACACCATGGCATAATGAGCACACTCACACCCTAAAGAGAGCAGCCCGGAAAATGAAGCGCAGCTGGATGAAAACAAAACTAGAGGTATTTCGTATTGCTTGGCGGGAAAGTAACCTATCCTACAAAAAAAGCATTAAAAACTGCTAGATCTGATTACTTTTCATCTCTTTTAGAAGAAAACAAACGAACCCCAGGTTTTTATTCAATACAGTGGCTAAATTAACGAAAAATAAAGCATCAATAAGTTTTGACATTTCCCAACAGCACAGCAGTAATGACTTCTAAGATCGATACTATTAGAGATAAAATTGTAACAATTCAGCCACCAGCTTCAGTATCGCATCAGACAGTGCACTATAGATCCCCTGAGGAACAGTTCCACTCATTCTCTACAATAGGAGAGGAAGAATTGTATAAACTTGTTAAATCATCTAAACCAACAACATATACTGTATGTTAGACCCTATTCCATCTATGCTCCTAAAAGAGGTGCTTCCAGAAGTCATAGATCCTCTTCTGACTATTATTAAATCCTCACTGTCATTAGGATATGTCCCTAAAACCTTCAAACTGGCTGTTATTAAGCCTCTCATCATGAAACAGAACTTGTCCTTAAAGAACTAGTTATTTACAGACCGATCTTGAATGTCCCTTTTCTGTCCAAGATACTAGAAAAGGTAATATCCTCACTATTATATTCCTTCTTAGAGAAAAATGGTATCTGTGAGGATTTCCAGTCAGGATTTAGAACATCATAGTACTGAGACTGCTCTCCTTAGAGTTACAAATGACCTGCTCTTGTCATCTGATCATGGTTGTATCTCTCTATTAGTGCTATTGGATCTTAGTCCTACGTTCGACACTATTGACCACAACATTCTTTTACATATGTAACCAGGTGGAAGAGTTGTTGCCAAACGTTCAACTGTATTTTCTTTACACCCTGGTTTGAGTGTACTGCACATAGATTGGTTTTCATTTCTTTCTCATCTGTTGCCATTAAGTTACACTGGCCCTTTAAGAAACGCGGCTGCATGAGTCTCGTGAAGTGACGCGAGAGCTACTAATGAGCAGTGTGAGTTATCATGGCAGGGTGAATGTTCCATGTGAAGTGGAGGATCGTCGACATTAAAATTCATTAAATCACTGTATATAGAGAAATATGCACATACAGTGAGTTATAAACTCGTTCTCTGTTATTTGGTGACCTGGATGGCTGTATAACTTTGCACATCATTAGCGATTGCTGACGAACGTGTCAGGGTGGGGAAGCTAACTGTTTCTCTCCAAAGCATAAGTGTTGTTGATTTAATCTGTATTAATGCACTGCTGAAAACTTTACTTGTGTATAACTTAATGCAGAACAATGTTATTAATGCCTAGTTATTTTATTTAGAGGGGAGAAAGTGTTCCATATAGACCCTTTGTGTTTCCAGGGTGAGTGTAAATCATTCAAGTGAGTGTAGACATTTATTGATTGTAAAATTGTTTAATAGTGTTTCACTAGAGTGAAATGGTATCATGTTCTAATGTCATGTGTTTCAAATGTTAAGGAAAAGTTTTGTATTTTGTCCCTTTATTATCCGCAGAGGGAAATCAAGTCAGCATAGGCAGTGTTAACATGTGCTACAGTGGTGATGAGCTGTAAGTTTGAATCATCCAACTCATTTTTGAATACCTATGAGTACTGATTTAGTAATGTAAGGTTGACTGAATATTAAATTGTACAGCTGTGTGTGTAATGTATAAGGGACATTTAAAAATGCAACTTCTAATTTCCTTTGCACTTTATGTAATTTGGGTAGCCTTATTTGGTTTGACAATTTTGTTTTGTTGATTGCTGTTACACCTGTGTTTTTATTTGTTTTCCAGCATGAAAGGCACTACCGTTGTCTATGTTAGCTGGTTATTGTGAATGTAAGAAAAAGAGACACACTCCTTTCGTTGTGAAGAACAAACTTTATTTTTCTCCGTGGCTGTATTTAATTTTAATTTCTCTGTCCCAATTCCCCAAAATTTGCATACTTAATGCTGCGCTGTTTCAAGTGCAGTCTGGAATAAAGACCCCGTTTAAATTATTCATCCTGTGTCCGGTGTCACCAATCTGTATTCACTCAGAGATTTTGGTACCAGGAGTGGGCTTTCCATTGCAAAGTTTGGGACATTTTTGACAGTTGGGTTGAGTAGGAGCATAGACAACGGTAGTGGTGAAGAGAGGTTGCGTAACAGTGCCAAAGAGGTCGACGACGTGAAGTGTGGTGTGTCTGGCAAGCCTGCAAGGGAAGCAAGGGACCGGCTTTCAGAAACGCAGGAGGGTGTTCACTTCACCACTGAGATCTTTTGCAAAGGAGACTGTGAGGAATCACCTCTTCAGGTCACACTGCAGTGACTGTGACTGTTTTATGACTGTGTGCCACTCAAAATACACTTGATATAAACATGGATCAGGGCGATGATGTGCCGGCTGCTCGGGCTGGAACCAGCCATGATATGGACAGTGCTGGGGCTGCGAGTCGTGGAGCTGAAGGTAATCCGGTTGCAGAGCTCCAGTCACAAATATCGGAGCTAGGTCGAAGACACGACCAAGTAATATCAACCCTTGCTAATATGAGTAATGTTGCCACTAGGTTATATGTTTATATTCCAAGAGAGCGGCAAATTGTGCCCTTCAGTGGTGATTATGTTAAAGATGGTCAATCTGTTGATGAGTTCATTGATGAGGTTGAACGTGTAATTCGGGTAAGGGGTTTGAACACTGATGATCAAGTTGATTTTATACTTTCTCATTTAAGAGGGTCAGCCCTAGACGAAGTCAAACTGCGTATGGGGGGAGAAACCAAACAACTCAGTGATCTGTTTACATATTTACGGGGGGCCTTTAGAGAGAAACGCACTACACCTCAGTTGTTGCATGCTTTTTATGCACGCAGACAGTTAGAGGGAGAAGACTTCCGTGACTTTTCTCATGCTCTCTCTCAGCTTCTGAATTCTGCTCTCCAACAGTCCCACAATGCTGTGTCTGATCCGCAGCTCACTGTAAGAGATCAGTTCATCGAAGGCATAAGAGACATGACTTTGCGCAGAGAGCTACGCAAGCTGGTCAGAGAAAAGCCTCAGTCCACCTTATTTGATGTCCGTGAAGAGGCCATGATGTGGGTTGTGGAGGACAGACCCCGTGGTGCTAATGTGGCCAGGACTCGAAATATCGTAAGTACACGTTCTGGGGAGATGTCAGAACAACATTCAAATACAGTCAGTTCTGCACAAAGTGACATTACGGCGGCCTTGCAGGAAGTAGTAAAAATTATCACTCAGCAGGGTAAAGCTATCGGAGAACTCACTAATGCAGTTCGTGAACTCACAGTGCAAAAGGCCCATTCCAGTAGTAGCCAGACAGGAAAGCCCAAAGTCAAGCCCAAGTACACAGATGATGGTCAACCCATCTGTTTAAGGTGTGAAGGGGTGGGACATGTAGCTAGACAATGTCCTGTGCCACGTAGCTCCCGAAGTCAGTCCACTGCCACCACAAGTTCTGCGGAGCAGGGAAACGGGGTCCCTCCGTTGCTGTGAGCCGAGCAATGCGAGGAAAACCAGAAGGCTCAAGATGTAACACATTAACAAAAGAACGTTTCCTTGAGCGTGCAGTTGGCAAGTGCCCTGAGGTTGATATTCACATTGGGGGTGTTCCAGTTAGATGTCTGCTAGACAAAGGAAGTAATGTGAGCACCTTAACTGAAAGTTTCTTTAGAGAAAACCTCCATGGGGAGGACACGGACCTTCACTGCACCTCTAAGTGGCTAAGAATTACTGCCGCAAACAAACTACCACTGCCATACTTGGGCTATGTTGAACTAGACATACAGGTGATGGGGCTAGCTATACCCGAGTGTGGGTTTTTGATTGTCAGAGACGGGGACACCGCTGAGCCAGATCCAACGCCCCCTGGTATACTAGGCATGAATTTCACCCAGAGATGCAGAGAGTTTGCACTGACTGAGTTTGACACGACTTTAGGAGGGAAGCTGGACTCTGTGTGGAGGGAAGCCTTCAATCGTGTACAGGAAATTGAGCTGGTAAAAACAATGTCATTAGCCAGAGTTAGTGGTAAGGGCAAAACCCATATACCAGCCTCCTCTCTAGCCACCGTCTATGCCAGAGTAACCAAGAAGGCCATTGACACCAGTGCGTGGCTGCTGCTGGAACCAGGGAGTGCACCATTACCAGGCGGATTGATTCCCATGCCCACCTTAGTGTCGCCCCAAAGTCGAGTGTTTCCTGTTCAAGTGGTCAACTTCTCCCAGGAAGATGTTTGGCTGCCTCCTAAAGTTCGGCTTGGGATACTTACCCACTGTCAGTGTGCTGCAAGTGACGCTTGTGAGTTGAGATTCCAGCGCATCTCTGCTGACCATGAGGAGGTGAGAATTGACAGGAGAGATAAAACAATGTCTGATTCTGATCTAAGTAAACTGTTAAGTAGGCTACATATAGGAGGTACTCCAGAACAGCAAGCAGAGCTTGGTGTACTACTTATGAAGCATGCAGATGTGTTCGCAGTTCGTGATGAAGACCTGGGATACACAGATCGTGTAAAGCATGAGATCCATTTGACAGATGATTCTCCCATTTCTCAGCCATATCGCAGGATACCACCGACTCAGTTTGAGGAGGTCAAAGAGCATATCTCGGGTTTACTTCGGAAGGGTATCATACAGGAAAGCTCAAGTTCCTATGCCTCACCCATTGTGCTGGTGCGCAAGGCTGATGGAAGTCTGAGGTTGTGTGTGGATTATAGGAGACTAAACTCCAAGACTAAACGTGATGCTTTCCCATTGCCGCGCATTGATGAGAGCTTGGATGTATTGGGTGGAGCACAAGTTTTCTCAACAATAGACCTTGCTAGTGGTTACCATCAAGTTGCGGTCCATGAAAATGACAGACCTAAAACGGCCTTCACTACACCGTTTGGCCACTATGAATACCGGCGCATGCCCTTCGGGCTATGCAATGCGCCCGCAACCTTCCAGCGGCTCATGCAGGCCACCATGAGTGATTTAGTTTTCCAAATTGTGCTCATCTACTTGGATGACTTGTTGGTGTACTCGTCCACCTTTGACGGACATCTAGTGCGCCTTGAAATGGTGTTCAAAAGGTTGAGAGAAACTGGGCTAAAGGTGAAAGTAGAGAAGTGTCATTTCCTGCAGGCAGAAGTGAGATTCCTTGGCCATCAAGTTTCATCTCTTGGTGTGAGTACAGACCCTGATAAGATTAGTGCAGTTCGGGAGTGGCCAGTCCCTAGCACTCTCAAGGAACTCAGATCATTCTTGGGGTTCTGTAGCTATTACAGAAGATTCATCGAAGGGTTCTCCCAGATAGCCGGGCCGTTGCATGATACAGTGAATATGTGCCTTAGAGAGTCAAGTCCCATCAAGGCAGCTCGGGTGTTTAAGAGCTCTTGGTCTTCTCCGTGTCAGACGGCATTTGAATGTCTCAAAGAGAAGGTTACCAGTGCACCAACCCTGGGGTATGCTGATTTCACGCTTCCCTTTGTGATTGAAACTGATGTGAGCAACCTGGGGTTGGGAGCAGTCTTGTACCAGCATCAAAAGGGAAAGAAGACTGTGATCGCATATGCCAGTAGGAGGTTGAGAGGGGCTGAGAGAAATTATCAAAATTACAGTAGCATGAAGCTGGAACTGTTAGCGCTTAAGTGGGCAGTCACTGAAAAGTTCCGAAGTTATCTGCTGGGGTCCAAATTCACCATTGTAACGGACAATAACCCCCTCTGTCACCTCACGACTGCAAAATTAGGAGCCATTGAACAGCGCTGGGCTGCCCAGCTGGCTGTTTTCGATTTTGAAGTCAAATACCGGCCTGGACGATGCAACACTGCTGCTGATGCCCTTTCCAGGATGTCAGGATCCAGTGAAGCAGACTCTGAAAGCGAAGACACAGAGTATGATGGCTGTGTGGCGATCTGTAACTCCCTCAGGACAGGAACCGCTCTGGGGCCAGACCTGTTAGCAGCCGGTGTGGAGTACAGCAAGGTCAGGCAGCTGCAGGCATCCTTGGCTGGAGAAGATGATGTTGTGGGTGAGAATACCCCCACCTTACCAGGGTATTCAAAGGCAGAGCTTCGTCAATTTCAGGAGTCAGACCCAACGCTTAGTGTGTTCAAAAGGTTCTGGAGTCGACAAACGAAACCTACCAAGCCAGAAAGGTTAGGTTTGCCCAGATCCGTGTGTTCTCTATTGAAACAGTGGCCAAAGATCAGAGAAAAAGATGGTCTCCTATACCGTGTAATTGAAGATATCCATACTGGTGTATGTCATCAGTTACTGCTACCCGCCTGCCTGACGGATCAAGTCCTGAAAAATGTCCACGATCACATAGGTCATCAGGGGATCGAGAGAACCTTAGGCTTGTTGAGACAGAGATGTTTCTGGGGAAGAATGAATGAGGATGTGGAGCAGTGGGTGAAGCGATGTCAACGCTGTGTGTTAGCAAAGATGCCGCAACCCAAGATTAAGGCACCTTGGGCTTCATTCTTGGCCTCCCAACCATTGGAGGTTGTAGCCGTTGACTTTACAACCCTTGAACCAGCCACAGATGGGCATGAAAATATTCTAGTAGTGACTGATGTGTTCACAAAGTTCAGTCAAGCATTTCCCACTCGTGACCAGAAGGCTGAGACCACTGCCAAGATCCTTCTCAGAGAATGGTTCCTGAAGTATGGAGTTCCCCAACGACTACACTCTGATCAGGGCAGGAACTTTGAAAGCGCTGTGATTGCGGAGCTCTGCAAGTTATATGGGGTCAAGAAAACACGCGAGAGACTCTAAGACTTTAAGAGATCATGAATGGTTCTATTGAACCTTTCACATTGCGGATTCCCCTGGGGGTGATGTGGTGTTGTGCGAGTTTTCTTGACACCATATAACTTGCAGAGCTCCGCAATCACAGCGCTTTCAAAGTTCCTGCCCTGATCAGAGTGTAGTCGTTGGGGAACTCCATACTTCAGGAACCATTCTCTGAGAGACATCAAGAACGTCATCAAGAACGTCTTCGTGATGCCCATGTTCGAGCAAAGGAATATGCTGAACGGAAAGCTGCAGAAAGAGCGAGGCAGCATGAGGCAGCTGGGTGTTGCCCCACCCAGCTATAGCGGTGGGGCAACATGTGTACCTGCGACACCGCCCACCTGGACGAAACAAGATTCAGGATGCCTGGTCTCCCACTGTGTACAGAATGTCAGAAGTTCAAGGAACCACATACACTGTGGAGCCTGTCGAAGGAGGTCCAGCAAGAAGAGTGCACAGATCCAACCTCAGGCTTTGCGCTAATCCAGTCCTGGTGCCAATGCCAAGAGGTCGAAAACCACCTGTTCAAGATGAAATGATCTCAGGTTCAGAGCCAGAGATGCCATCGCTGGAGGCAGAGTGTGTTCTAGTGGAGGAAGTGCTGTGTCCTAGGGAGGAAGCAACAGCAGCCTTGATACCTGAGTGTGCAGAACAGCCAGTTCTTGAGCCCAGTGACTGTTTGAATCATCAGGTGGAGCATTCTGTCAGGAGGGGTGACTGTGCAAGATTTGAGAATCAGGAGATAACTGAAGATGCCCTGGAATTGCCATCAACATCTGTTGAGCCAGAAGTGGAAGGTGTCCACTTACCTGTTGGGGATCCAGCGATGAGACCTGTGCCTACTCCTAGGAAAATAAGAAAAGAAAGTTTTGGGCAAGAAGAGCATTATACCACTGTGCGTAAAACGCAGAGGACGACTGCAGGTGTACACAATAACCCGTACCGATTGCCCAAATCTACATGCAATACATTGTCTTTCAGCCCTGATGTCCCCTCTCAGGTGTTAGCTGGAATGGTCCTTTATACCACAGGGCAGCTTCAAGGGGGGCAAGATGATTAGTGTTGATAGTCACCGAGGACGTTGACATTCAGCAGGGGAGAGTGTAACCAGGTGGAAGAGTTGTTGCCAAACGTTCAACTGTATTTTCTTTACACCCTGGTTTGAGTGTACTGCACATAGATTGGTTTTCATGTCTTTCTCATCTGTTGCCATTAAGTTACACTGGCCCTTTAAGAAACGCGGCTGCATGAGTCTCGTGAAGTGACGTGAGAGCTACTAATGAGCAGCGCGAGTTATCATGGCAGGGTGAATGTTCCATGTGAAGTGGAGGATCGTCGACATTAAAATTCATTAAATCACCGTATATAGATGTTAAGGAAAAGTTTTGTATTTTGTCCCCTTATTATCCGCAGAGGGAAATCAAGTCAGCATAGGCAGTGTTAACATGTGCTACAGTGGTGATGAGCTGTAAGTTTGAATCATCCAACTCATTTTTGAATACCTATGAGTACTGATTTAGTAATGTAAGGTTGACTGAATATTAAATTGTACAGCTGTGTGTGTAATGTATAAGGGACATTTAAAAATGCAACCTTGTAATTTCCTTTGCACTTTATGTAATTTGGGTAGCCTTATTTGGTTTAACAATTTTGTTTTGTTGATTGCTGTTACACCTGTGTTTTTATTTGTTTTCCAGCATGAAAGGCTACTACCGTTGTCTATGTTAGCTGGTTATTGTGAATGTTAGAAAAAGAGACACACTCCTTTCGTTGTGAAGAACAAACTTTATTTTTCTCCGTGGCTGTATTTAATTTTAATTTCTCTGTCCCAATTCCCCAAAATTTGGATACTTAATGCTGTGCTGTTTCAAGTGCAGTCTGGAATAAAGATCCCGTTTAAATTATTCATCCTGTGTCCGGTGTCACCAATCTGTATCCCGGGCCACACATAGACTAGAAAACTTTGTTGGCATTAAAGGAGCTGTATGTAAGAAATCTATTTCAATTAATCATAAAATGGCCCTGATGTGTCACTAGACATTAAGAAATCATGTTCATTTCAAATACTAACATCACTGAAAACAGTAGTCCGGCCAGGATATTGTCATTTAAGAAGTGGACTTGCAGCCCTCAACTGATGTTGATGTTGTCATTTTGTGTTTTGGCCTGACACGCCTCCCTCCACCTATCTACCAATCACGAATTCAGTAGTGTTTCGGGATCCGTGTTGCCAGCTTTGCTGTAACCTACCCTAACTCCAGTCGGATAAAAATGTCTAATGTTAATAAATCAAAAAGACCTCGTAATAATTCAGAAATTCGCCCTGACAAAGTCCGAAATAAAACCAGAATTTGTATTGGAGATGCTTTTGAAAGATGGAGACGGCTGAAAACGGAGAAGAATTTGAACACAGACGCCAACGTTACCAAGTATGCTTGGCTAAAGGCCAATTTATACTTCTGCGTCGGGTGCGCGTAGAAGGTACGGCGTAGCATACGCATTGACGTGTACCATACATCGTACCCTTCGCCGTACCCTGACGCGCACCTCCTCAAAAATTTAACTACGCGTCGCGGCGACGCGGACCGCAAGATCTGTGATTGGTCGGCTTGGTAGCATCGCATTTCCGGCTACGCATTTCCGGCGTGTTCTTCTGCACCGCCCGCCATTTTTAAATTCAGAAGTTCAGGTGAAAGTTCAGTGAAGAAAATGGAAATGGACCAAGTGACCGAGCGATTAGTTGAAGAAGTGCGGAAATATAGCCATCTGTATGACTCGTCTTCTGCAGAATACAAAGACTGCCAGATGGCAGCGAATTCATGGAGAGAGATTTCCTCCAACGTCGGAATCTAAACACAGTGGAACATTAAAACCCGCCCCCGCCAACTAGCGTTTCGGCGGTGCAACTGCAGAGCAACGCAGACATAACGCAGAAGTATAAATGCTCACGACGGCGTCACCTACGTGCGTAGCCTACGACGTACACTACGGCGTACCCTCGACGCAGAAGTATAAATTGGCCTTTACTTGTACTTGATGTCAACGGACATTTCATATATTCATGACAGTCGAACAATGTTATGCATGTTTGTGCAAAGTAACATAACGTTAGCTCACATGGACGTATGCTAACATTAGCAATGCATTATAGGAGCCCGTTTCTCTGTCATTATGCTGAGACGCTGAGGAAAACAACATTAGCACGCCCATTATGGCAATTTGAAACATAATTTAGACAGTAGCCTAATGTTACCTCAGTAAAAATGATTCGTCATTTGTTCTTCATGTATATCGTGGACTAAGTTACACTTGCTGCAAGTTGACCTGTATGACCATTGCTAATGTAATTTAGTTACTCTAACAATATTTTCTGATGGAACTGAAAACAACCCTGTGATAGCCATTGTTGATATTGAATTTGTCCCGCATTATAATTGCTGTGGCAAATGTTTTGGTTATTTGTTAGCCTACTTATGACAAAAACTTAAGTACTTGTAAATCAAATTTTTTTTTCTTATTGAAAAATAAGGAATTTTTATTTTGTTGTTTATATGTTTGTTGTTTTGTTACTATTATCCTTTTTTTTCTCAGATTTTTTTATTTTTTATTGTAATTGTATTTATATGTTCAAAAAAAGAGAAATCAAATCAAAAACGCTTATCTCTTCAGCTATTATGGCCCCAGCACCTCAACACCCAGTAAGAGAGACTTGTAGAAGCACCACCTGACTGCACCATCACTTTCCAGTATTGTATGTGCATCATCTGAAACACTTTCAAATCAGTCAGTAGTCAGTACCACTTTTATTTCTTTTTTTATTTCCATTGGAAGCTCATTGAACCAGCCTACGTTTCTGCTGAATCCTGCAGCTTATCCGGCAACCTCGAGTCAGGGGGTAGTGGGAGGGGATACACTGCTCTTCAGTATTTTTATAGTGATTGCAGTACCAGTTTTGGCCACAATCCTACATACGGCTCCTTTAATGGAAGTGCATTGGCATGGTTTAAATCATACTTATATGACCGCCATAAATTCGTAGCAGTGAATGAAGAGATATCATATCAATCACAAGTGCAGTATGGAGTACCTGAAGGCTCAGTACTAGGGCCGTTACTCTTCACACTTTACATGTTACCCTTGGGAGATATCATCAGGAAACACGGTGTTAGCTTTCACTGTAATGTTGATTATACTCAGCTCTATATTTCTTCGCGGCCAAGCGAAACATACCAATTTGAAAAACTAACGGTACGCATAGTCGATGTAAAAAACTGGATGACGAGTAATTTCTTGCTGATAAATTCTGAAAAAAAACAGAGGTGTTAATTAGAGGACCTAAAAACTCCACATTTCTAGCATTTGTAAATCTTTTTTTCCATCTCAAAAATATATCTAAATTACGACCTATGCTCTCAGTGTCAAATGCAGAAATGTTAATCCATGCGTTTATGACTTCAAGATTAGATTATTGTAATGCTTTATTGGGTGGTTGTTCTGCACGCTTAATAAACAAACTCCAGCTAGTCCAAAATGCAGCAGCTACAGTTCTTACCAGAACTAGGAAGTATGACCATGTTAGCCCGGTTCTGTCAACACTGCACTGGCTTCCTATTAAACACTGTATAGATTTTAAAATCTTGCTTATTAATTATAAAGCCCTGAATGGTTTAGCACCTCAGTATTTGAACGCGCTCTTGTTACATTATAGTCTTCCATGTCCGCTGTTTTCTCAAAACTCAGGCAATTTGATAATATCTAGAAAATCAAGATCAACAGCGGGTGGCAGAGCCTTTTCCTATTTAGCACCTAAACTCTTGAATAACCTACATAACATTGTTCGGGAGGCAGACACACTCTTGCAGTTTATTATATATAACTTATATATATAAATTATTTCAGAACACTTTTTTTTAAAGATATAAAACAATATGTTATGGGTTTGGAATGACATCAGAGCTATACCTTTAAGACTTTTTCTGAGCTTGTGTGGTCGGCTTAGCTGTACTTGGAAAATGTCTGGTTAAAGAAAGGCGCTTTTAGGATATGATGAATATGACAGATAATTATAGCGTTCTAATGCTAGAATCTCTTGCTTTCATTTACAAAACAGCTAGATTGTGTGTGTAAAATAAATAGGGCATTCTTGAATTTATTAAAGCTTTGTAGGCGATCTGTTACTTGGAGCGGTCTTGCTCGTTGACTGCCATCAGAATGCTTATGTAATTGTTGTCTGTGTTGTTTTTACTCCTGTTGGAAGCGCCGGTCTGACTATCTCTTTTTGTTATTTGCTTTGTGTAGATGCAGGCTGAATAGCTTTTAATTCTTAAAAACCCTTTTAGATCATGTAATAGGCTACTTAATTCAGTCTAAAGCAAGCAGTTAAGGCAAAGGCAGATTTTCACAGATTGGTGGGTGGCTGCCTGGCAGTTTCACACTTTGCCTCTCTTCGTACAGCCTCAATACCCACATTGCCTCATGCATGCTCTGCTCCATTCTTCATGATCTGTCCACAGTGTTTGTTATCCAACCAGTATAAACCAGAGTAAACAAGGCCATTGTGGATGGATAGTTGTTTTGTCAAAAAAAAAAAAAAAAAAAAATTCCCTGCTTTTGCATGGACAAATATTATACATGTTGTATAGATAAATGCATAAAAATTCACTAGACCAAAAATAAAAAAGAAACATTTTGTTTCTTCATAAGAATCTTATAGTGAACAGTTCTTAATAGATCCACTTTATTTAAACTATCATTTTAATGTTTTTCCACTGTAAAGAACCATTTGTCCAATGGAAAGGTTCTATGGATGTTAAATGTTCTTAATGGAACCATTGATGCCAGCAAAAAAAAAACATATTTATTTTTAAGAGTGTGCTTAAATATTTCAATACTTAAACAGTAAATAACCAATTCTGAAAATGAGGTTGGTGACCTGTATTTTTCTGTCGCCCAGTGAACTTTTACCACAATTAATCAGAATCAGAATCAGAATGAGCTTTTATTGCCAGGTATGTTTACACATACGAGGAATTTGTTTTCGTGACAGAAGCTCCGCAGTACAACAGAATGACAGCAACAGAATATAAAACACATAATAAAAGAATATAAAAATACAAAAAATACAAATAAGTAGACAAGGAATGACAATATACAAATTGACAATTGTAGGCAGGTATATTACAAAAATGCAGTTATGTATGTACATGTATATTATGTGCAAAATTTAAGTGTATACTAAGTATGTGTGTTAGATAAATTAAGTGTATGTGTATATAAATATAAAGTGTAGTGTGTTCAGTGTGTTCAGTGTGTATCAGCTGTTCATAAGATGGATTGCCTGAGGGAAGAAACTGTTCCTGTGTCTGGTCGTTCTGGCGCTCAGTGCTCTGTAGCGTCGACCAGATGGCAACAGTTCAAAGAGGGAGTGTGCTGGATGTGAGGAGTCCAGAGTGATTTTAACAGCCCTTTTGCTCACTCTGGATAAGTACAGTTCTTGAATAGATGGGAGAGTTGAACCGATGATTCGCTCAGCAGTCTGGACTACCCTCTGTAGTCTTCTGAGGTCCGATTTAGAAGCTGAGCTGAACCAGACAGTTACTGAAGTGCAGAGGATGGATTTGATGATGGTGGAGTAGAACTGTTTCAGCAGATCCTGTGGCAGGTTAAACTTCCTCAGCTGGCGAAGGAAGTACAACCTCTGCTGGGCCTTTTTCACAATGGAGTCAATGTGAATGTCCCACTTCAGGTCCTGAGAGATAGTGGTGCCCAGGAACCTGAATGACTCCACTGCAGTCACAGTGCTGTTCATGATGGTGAGTGGGGGGAGTGCAGGGGGGTTTCTCCTGAAGTCCACAGTCATCTCCACTGTTTTGAGCGTGTTAAGCTCCAGGTTGTTGAGAGTGCACCAGACAGCCAGCTCTTTAACCTCCTGTCTGTAAGCAGACTCGTCGCCGTCCTGAATGAGGCCGATGAGTGTGGTGTCATCTGCAAACTTCAGGAGCTTGACAGAGGGGTCCTTAGATGTGCAGTCATTAGTGTACAGGGAGAAGAGCAGTGGGGAGAGAACACAGCCCTGGGGAGCTCCGGTGCTGATAGTACGGGTGCTGGATGTGTATTTTCCCAGCCTCACTAGCTGCTGCCTGTCTGTCAGGAAGCTGTTGATCCACTGACAGACGGAGGTGGGCACGGAGAGCTGAGTTAGTTTGGGCAGGAGGAGGTTTGGCATGATCGTATTAAAAGCCGAGCTGAAGTCCACAAACAGGATCCTCACATAGGTCCCCGGTCTGTCTAGGTGTTGCAGAACATAATGCAGTCCAATGTTTACTGCATCGTCCACAGACCTGTTTGCTCTGTAGGCAAACTGAAGAGGATCTAGCAAGGGTCCAGTGATGTCCTTCAGGTGGGCCAGCACCAGTTTTTCAAATGACTTCATGACTACAGATGTTAGAGCCACAGGCCTGTAGTCATTTAGTTCTGTAATTTTGGATTTCTTTGGGATGAGGATGATGGTGGAGCGTTTGAAGCATGAAGGGACTTCGCACAGCTCCAGCGATCTGTTGAAGATCTTTGTGAAGATGGGGGCCAGCTGGTCAGCACAGGATTTCAGACAGGCTGGTGTAACACAATCTGGGCCTGGTGCTTTTTTCCTTTTCTGCTCCCGGAAGACCTGGCGCACCGCATCATCGCTGATCTGTATTGCAGGTGTGGGGGAGAGGGGGGATGCAGGAGGTGTGAATGGTGAGAGTGCTTGATTGGATTGGAATTATTATAAATATAATTATCAGGTCTCCTTTTCCTCAACCTATACAATAAAAATGAAATTGCTTGGGTCTTGCCATCAGATTAGTCTGGGCTCAGAAGTGTTTCAATTTTCTTAATCTTTAACCCAACCCAGCTCTCCGTTTGTTCTATTCTCAATATAGTTTCAGTAGTAGTGGTTTTTTGCTTAGGGCTGCTGAGGAATTTATTAAAAATGAACTTGAAACAAATAACTCAGAGAATCAGTGGTCCCCATGACCTGTATTTAATTCGCCCTCGTCTTGAAGCAGCATGGGGTCAGCTAATATTTTATAGATTATAGCAGAGTCGTCTGGTGCCTGTGGCGTTCCATGTTCTTTAGCTCAGTCTGCACCAATAGTCTGAAAGTCTGAAAGAGAGAATGTCCTGTAAATTCATAATGCTCTGACAAATCCAAAGATATTCAGGTGGCCGACATACAACACTAGCAGAGACCTCAAGCCAGTATACAGAGTTATTGATTGTGGTTTTTGTGTTTATAGCAACTGCCTGCTCTCAGTGTATTAATAATGAATGGACAAAAAATGTCTTGTCTATATGAGAAAAATGTGATAATAGTCAATAAAATGTTTTTAAGCTGTACTTTTGACATGATAAATGCAGGAGCACATGATTCTTTTCATAGCACGCTATTTATTCTGTCACATACCTATTATCTAATCCATTGAGGTGTCTTTCTGTGCTTAAGTGCAATCATTTTCTCAGAGCTAGAACTGCATTGGGCAACTGATGACATCTTTGGTATAACAGGAAGACGTGTCTGTCATAACCCGTTAAATCATTCACAGCTGCCTAAGCACTGATGAAATCAGCATCACAGGGCAACTGTAGATAACCTCTTTTTGTTTGGTCCTGCTTTCCTCTCTTATTGGTAACGACTGTGATGTTTTGGTCCTATTTATCCGTTTTTTAAATGTGCTGTTCCATTTAGGCCAGGCTGGTTCATAATCCATATTCTGGGGTTGAGATCTGTGTGAATTTTCAGGAAGAAGAAAATAATAACATATAGACCAGCAATAAATAAAAAAAGGTTGTGGAATATGGGTCAGACAAACTTTTTACTGTAAAAATACAGGAATTTTCATACAGTAAGTAAATACAGCTGAATACTGTGATGATAGCTTTGCGAAATAAACTATTAATTGCAAACTACTGTTTATTTTTACTGTATAAAACAACATATTCCAGGAGTTTTCCTCATGGCCTACTTAAGGTAAATGCAATTTTATGCTTGCATTGAACTGCTTGGTTTATATGGATTTATTTTATGATCTGTTTATGAATGTTTTGAAGGGTCAGAGTTTTGAGTGAATAGAGCGAAGAGACAGAAATCTCAGAATTGATAAAAAATATTTTCATTTGTGTTCTGAAAATGAACAAAAGCCTTATGGTTGTGCGTAATTGATTACATTTACAGTATTTTATTACTTTGGGGGGGGGGGGGGGGGGGGGGGGTGGAACTAACCCTTTAAGGATAAAAGTTTGTCAATATTCAGTTCAAATCTTGTTAATTTGTATAGTGCTTTAACAGTACATATTGTGTCAAAGTAATATTTATATGGCAGAAATGTAGAGTTGCAAGATAATACAAATCATGACTTACCAAGACTAATTTTTCATATTTCTATATTGCTTTTTAGGCACTTCTTTGGATTGAACCCTGAGAGAGGAACAAAGGCCAGTTAGGTGAAGGTGATATCCAAGAAGACAGGGAAACTTGTCCATAAAAAGGCTTCAACTGTGAATCATCATGTTCACCCTCATGAAAAACCTTTTGGACTTTGAGTGGGGCTTTGTTTAGCAATGCAAAGTCAAAGCGTTGTGTTCTGCAGCTATAGTAGATGTTTATGTGAAGTCACAGAATTCTGTTCTAAAACCAGATGTTCATTTGAAGACAGCACAGTGTTCTCCAAATCAGTGTTCATGTGAAATCACAGCATTTTGTTGTGCAACTACATCTTTCTGTAAAGTTTCTATATTCTATTATGCAACCACATGTGAAGTCAGAGCATTGTGTTCTGTTCAAATCCAATGGTGCAGTGGAAATGATGCATCTCATATATTAATGGCTTTAATAAAAGCCTAATGTTTTGAAACCATTTTTTGTCAGAGCCATTTGTGTTTAAGTCATTTTCTGTGGTTTTAATTTCAAATTTTCAACGTAAATTTTAAATCATAAATAACATAAAAATCACATTTTACGGTACTTGAATACATTTTACAGTAATAAAGTTTATGAGTTTACAGTATGAATACTAAAACAGTATATTTCAACCAAACACCTACAGTGTTATACTGTACATCTTATATTTTTACGGTAATAAACTGTTGTTCTAATTACAGTAGGTGTACTGTAGAATCACAGCATTATGCAGGCAAATCTAGCTGCCAGCTGTTTACTGTTAATTAACAAGATGAGTAAACATTAAATCAGTATTTAAATCATGTCAAAACCGTGGATTCTGATGATGTATCAGGGCTTTGCTAATGTAAATAGTTGCTGTGGGGTTCTAGATGTTTGCTAGTCTGTTGATATGGTGTTCTGATCTATTTGAAAACAAATGGCATGCTTTTTTTCAGCAAAGCAGATTGTTTGAGTTAACATTCATTATTGTCACGCAAATAGTGCAAGATGGATTACTGTACATCATTACATTAAGTGTGATCCAGACTTGAAAAACGGATGCAATGTTTGAAGAACACTGTTAACACTGAGTTTCCTTATTAATGACACAGAAGAATCTTCTTAAGAATCTCAGATCTGAATTCTGAGTTTTATTTTCCTTTCGCACTTACAATCCAGACAGCCATCTGTCCAAGACAAAGAGGAGCGCTGAGCTCATCAATCTCAGTGTTAGTGCTGTTCTCCGCTAATCTGAGACCCAAATGAATCGTTCTCATAGAATGGAAAGTTTAAGGTCTTTTTAAGGACAACAGTTCGCTGATGAATGTATGTCAATGTCCCTCAGAGCCACCGAATCCCTTGAGAAAGTGGGACACTGTTGTGGAACACAGATAGTCACATGAGGGCATTTGATCCTTGCTGCTTCCAAAGAGATTAGTTTACAATGGGTTGCAAGCAGAGACGTGCTGGACGAACTGGACATGCGTATCTCTTGCAGGATCCCTGAATAGTCGACAACAGATGAAAAGAACATCACATTAGCGTACAGTCATCATTAAATCACTTTGCAGTTGCTAAGGTATTCTAAATAGTTGTTAGTGTTCTGAATGGTTGCCAGGGTGTTACTATTTGCAGTGTTGGGTAAATTACTTACAGAATTGCAGTTTGCTACTGATCCCGAATTACATGATAAAAATTGTTAATAATATAATCCATGACATACATACTGTATTTTAGATGACATAATCAGACTACGTTTTGATGACTTTTACATTACTTTCTCTATTGATGTAAATAAGGTAATCTTGTACCATATTAATATAAAATACAAAGAGAAAGAAAATATATTGTAGTTGTTGTTAATTACAACATGAAGTGCTTTAAACATTATACTACGTCATGGTTTTCCAAACCGTCGTTCGTGAAGCTACTTCAGGGTAAATAAACATGAATGTGTTCAGTGTTGAAATGTTGAGAAAAATGCCATAGAATTGAAATCATTTTTTGTTAAATCCAGTGTTTAAATGCAGTGTGGCCTCTCAATTTACAGTGTAATTTTACCCACCTGACTAGTGACTAGACCTTGTGTGTGAATGTTCACAACTTTTTGAATGTGTATAAGAATCCATAAGTTATTTAATTTATTGATGTTGTGTGAATAATATGTAAACATGTAATCAATGAAAGTGCTGTGGTCTGATTACATGTATTTTCAAATGTAATATAATCCAAATTCAAATACAGTACTTCTTTTTTTAATCTGATTACATGTAATCAGTCATTCTCAGCACTGTGGTTTCTGTAGTGTTCTGGGTGGTTACTAGGATGTTGCTGTGTGGTTGCTATTCTAAATTAATCTTACTAGAATTTTTGGGGCTTTTAGTTCATGTCGTTTACTTTGAAGCTATTGGCTAATAAAAAGGACTAGCACTTTGATATGTTCCACCCTAATTTCCTGTTTCAGTAGGAAGTATATTAGCACCAGAACAGCCAAGTGCCTTTAACACTCTCTCTTGTACCTTTGGCCTAATTAATATCACTTGGACTGCTTTAATTTATTGTGCAAGATAAATCTAGACACATTACATGCATAATTCCTCACATGTCTTCCCCGCTGACCTTTTGGAACAGACTGTCCTCAGGTGGCTCTGTTCTGTAGTTTTAGTGCTCTGGCTTCAGTTCAGTGGGAACTTGAAGAGGCTTTGGGTTTCTCAGTGGAGGGTGTTGAGCCACCGGCGCCGGCAGTCACTGTAATTTTTCCTTGTCTGTGTATTGTGTTAAGACCCAGGAAAGAACTGTTTTGTGTGTCAGCATTAAACATTTAAGAGCATATACAAGTATACACATAAAAACTTTGATTATAGACTGACCTCTTACCACCATTGGTTTGAAATAGGGTATTTTGGGTAATAACAGGGTTCATTTCCTGATGTCCACTTACAGTGTCGGTCATGGTTTCTTAAGCAAAAATAAACTATACACTGCAGTTAAGAAAGAAACTAGTCTCTTATGCTCACCAAGGCTGCATTTATTTGATAAAAATGCAGTAAAAACAGTAATATTGTGAAATATTGTTACAAGACTTTAATATATTTTCAAATGTAATTTAAGTAACTTATTCCTGTGATGGTAAAAAGCTATTCCAGTCTTCATTTTTGTAATTATTTTTGAAATTATTGTAATATGCCGATTTACAGGCTTAAATGGGCAGTGTTTTATACTTTGCCTTGATACTTCTATAAAAATGCCAAGGAGTTCAATAAAACAATTATCAGTCAGCAATCCCTATTTTGCTCAATAGCAAATGAAAATTTTAATTAAACCCAGATCTCTTACAACATTGTGGAAACAGGGTGTTTCAACACCACATGCAACACCTTTGGCCATTTATAGCTCTTTTTGCCTATAGCAAACTGTTTTTATGTGTAATGTGGGCTGTTACATGTTATTGTATTCATCTGTTTGATATCAGTTAGTAAAAGTGTCTTCATAGCACATTAAGCTCTTTTATTTCAAAGGATAAATTAAAATTAGATTTTCATTTTATAATCAATTTAAATTTTCCACTTCTGCATGTGTTTATTGATGTTTGAGGAATTCTGAGACCTGAGACAGAAAAGACACAAAGGAAAAAAATGCAATACTGTATGAGTGTCGATTTCGTTGAATTTTCGTCATAATTTTTGTCATTTTGTAATTTTTGATGAGTATTTATGTAAACACAGTTGATTACGTCTTAAGTGAACGTAAACAGTAGGGAGAACGTATATCAGTTATTGCATGCATCACAATGCATCTACTGCAGCTGTGCATTCGGTTTTAAAGAGACAGTAGCCTAATTTAGTTGCTATTGTCCGAGCCTTTGATGTTAATCAAGCAACAAAAGAAAGACAGAAAATCACTCTTGACTGAAAAAATGTAGTAGCCCTAAAAATTAATCCAAATTTATTTATATAAATAAATATGTCTGCTTGAAAGAATTAAGAATATAGTCTCAACACATTGTTATACAGAATGCATAATAAGCCTGTATAACCATTAGTATTTCATTAAAAAGTAGCCCATGTTCTTTTCCTTTATGAGAAGTGGTTTTATTTTATTTAACATAAAGGCATGTTGTGTGTCACCGCAGTTTAATCGGTATCTATCATGATAAAACCTTAATATCAAATCTATATAATGACTTAGGAAATTTTAGAGAAATGCTTCATAAATGCACTGTAACTAAACCCATTTAGATTTTAGCTGACAAAATTTGCTGTAGATTTAGTCGACTAAAATCTTATGATAATCAATCTATTAAAACTAGACTAAAACTAAAAACAATTCAGATGACTAAAATATGACTAAAACAAAAGATTATGACTGAAACTAAATCAAAATTTGCTGTCAGAATAAACAATATATAAAAAGCCATGTAGGAGTGATTCAAGCCGATAGTTTGTCTGATACGGTCCTTGCAGCTGTCTAAATGGACAACATCTGAACCCAATAAACTCTATAAAGCACAGACACAGACTTCATTTGTGGAAGATAACTTTTTTATTATTGTTTTAATCTGGTTTTACCTGTGAGACTCTGTGGGGTTGCATTCTATCCACCCTAACTAAATAAACCCACTGTGAATTTACTTTTGCTTCAAATCTTGGGTATCACTGGACAGCTATGTTTTGGAGACTTGAAGCTTTTTGTCCTAAAACTAGGCTACTTGACCTGATTTTCCTCAGTAACCAAATCCACTGGATAAAATCCAGGTTTTGTATTCATTTTCTGTGTAAATGGAAACTTTGAATTAAAAAAGTATCAGATCACCATAACAGGATATTACAATTTGTGTACAATTGGAGTTACCACCTGTATTTGTTGCTACTTTCACAGTGTTTGAAAAAAAAATGTTTGAATGGAAAGGAAAACGAGTGTTTGTACATGAGCGCACAGGGTAATTACAAAGCTCTTTTGTAACCTTTCATTTCAGAAATACTATTTTGGGTATAAACAAAAAGTGTTTTGAGCTATGGAAAACTGAAGAGATTGGTAATTTGTCATGCCAATACCTGTTTTCAAGACACTGAGGTTATTATTGCTCATGTTTCCCACAGTTTTTACTACTGCAAATTCTACAATGGATCTGGTTGGAAAATACTTTTGTATGGCTTTCTCAGTGGGAGTAGCTCTGAAAGTTTTTATTTTCTTAAGTGTTTCTAAGAGGCAGTTTGTGTTTTTTGGCTGTCATATTCTTCTTGTGTGTGCACATGATGTTTGGCTGGATTAGACAATATCCTGTGTTTGGACAAAATCATTCCATTGCATTAGATTATAAAGTATCAAACTAATTATTTTTAGCTAGCACATTAACTATGAATGTGATCTGGTTTGACAACCAGAATGTCCAAAATGGTAATATGGTTATAGTAAAAATCCAGTCTATCTATCTGTCTGTCTGTCTGTCTGTCTGTCTGTCTGTCTTTCTGTCCGTCCGTCCGTCCGTGGCATGGATGACAGTTTCTGTACTGAAATGCAGAAGGCTGCAATTCTGTCTGCTTCATATCCATTTCAAAAGTACAAATTTACACATACAGTACACTGTGGGATAGTGATTGAAAGAGACTGGATGGGATTTACTGTTACACTTTTACTAGTGGTCTGACAAAACACACACACACACACACACACACACACACACGTTACAATATCATTGTAAGATATATATATATATATATATATATATATATATACATACACACACACAAATACAGAATTAGAAATTCCATTGCCAGAATTTGTAACTTCTGTGTTGTCCTCTTGTCCTCTGTATATATATTCTTTCCAATTGAAGGTTCATGAGATGCACCTTTGAGCTATTTCAGAGAATTGGTTTATCATTAGCTGATCTACATTCTCTTCATCAGTGAAAGTCAAGATTTACTTGCACTATTCATGGCGAATTTTAAAAAGTCTTTAAGAAATGTGTAGAAAAAATTCTTGATAGTTTATGACAACTAGATCGACCAGTTTAAAGACTTATACAATGATACACTGATAAAAAATGTAAGAATGGTTTAAGGGTTATGCATTAAGTTATGCATTAAGACTTAAATTGATAAATTAAATTGATTGCTTTGAAAAAAATTGTTCAAGATTTGTAATATTCTTGAAAAGACTTATAAATGATTTCTGAATGCCTTTGAATTGTACAATGGGGTGGTGTAGATGAGGTTAGTCATATTTACCATAGCATGAACTGCTTCACCTCACTGAACCGTACTTCTATTTCCAGCCGTGTCAACATCAGCAGGTTCATCTATAGCTTTCCCCAAGCACCTACACTTTTGTTGTTTTGTACATTTCCCTGTACCGTCCCTGGGTTAAATTTAGTATGTTTTTATGTCTCTGTTTGTGTTTGTAGACTGCTGTAATCTTTCAAATCTGGACTTGTTCTGGTTTTCATTTGAGCTTCACTTTCAATCGAATTCCATCTGCACTCTCGGGCCCCCCCGGGGCCTCCTCATCATGTCTGAGCCCTAATAGAGGTGCACCTGGCCTGCTTGCGGAATTCCGCACATGGGGAGGAACAATGCTCAGCGGTTCTTTGTTCCCAGTGGAGCATCCGAGCACTGCGGTGCGGGCCGTGTGAAGACCTGAGGGGGGAGCAAGGGGGTTTGAGTGGATGGGTGGGGGGATTTGCTCTCTGAACTTACTCTGTGAAAGTGATCTCTGACCTTTGATATCCAGAGAAGAACAACAAACATGACGTTTATGGTATGACAGATGTCTAATGTTGATAAACCGTTCAAAGACTGATTGTGCTGCTGCTGTACACTGTATTATGCAATGTTTAGAGGTGCTGCACCTTCTTTTGTTCCATTTCTTAGCACTAGATCTGAGAGCTTTTATAGTCTCTCATGTTTCATTTTATAGTAACCTGAAATAACCTTCAAAGTGCTTGCTGCTTAAATGTGTGTATATATATATATATATATATATACACTCACCTAAAGGATTATTAGGAACATTAGGAAATTTCTCATTAATGCAATTATCTAATCAACCAGTCACATGGCATTTGCTTCAATGCATTTAGGGATGTGGTCCTGGTCAAGACAATCTCCTGAACTCCAGACTGAATGTCAGAATGGGAAAGAAAGGTGATTTAAGTAATTTTGAGCGTGGCATGGTTGTTGGTGCCAGACGGGCCGGTCTGAGTATTTCACAATCTGCTCAGTTACTGGGATTTTCAAGCACAACCATTTCTAGGGTTTACAAAGAATGGTGTGAAAAGGGAAAAACATCCAGTATGCGGCAGTCCTGTGGACGAAAATGCCTTGTTGATGCTAGAGGTCAGAGGAGAATGGGCTGACTGATTCAAGCTGATAGAAGAGCAACTTTGACTGAAATAACCACTCGTTACAACCGAGGTAAGCAGCAAAGCATTTGTGAAGCCACAACACGCACAACCTTGAGGCGGATGGCCTACAACAGCAGAAGACCCCACCGGGTACCACTCATCTCCACCACAAATAGGAAAAAGAGGCTACAACATGGATCCATCATGCCTTGTTACCACTGTGCAGGCTGGTGGTGGTGGTGTAATGGTGTGGGGGATGTTTTCTTGGCACGCTTTAGGCCCCTTAGTGCCTATTGGGCCTACCTGAGCACTGTTTCTGACCATGTCCATCTCTTTATGACCACCATGTACCCATCTTCTGATGGCTACTTCCAGCAGGATAATGCACCATGTCACAAAGCTCGAATCATTTCAAATTGGTTTCTTGAACATGACAATGAGTTCACTGTACTAAAATGGCCCCCACAGTCACCAGATCTCAACCCAATAGAGCATCTTTGGGATGTGGTGGAACGAGAGCTTCGTGCCCTGGATGTGCATCCCACAAATCTCCATCAACTGCAAGATGCTATCCTATCAATATGATATGTGCCAACATTTCTAAAGAATGCTTTCAGCACCTTGTTGAATCAATGCCACGTAGAATTAAAGCAGTTCTGAAGGCGAAAGGGGGTCAAACACAGTATTAGTATGGTGTTCTTAATAATCCTTCAGGTGAGTTTATATATATATATATATATATTTATATGTGTACGTATATTGATCATGTTGTTTCAGATTTTTGTTTTAAATGTAATTTTTTTCTCTTATATAATTCAATTCAAAGTGGTTCAATCTTGTTTGGACTAGAGTTTATTAAAACTAAGTTTCAAGTTCATGTTTATTTATTATTATTTTGGGTGAACTATCCTTTTGAGGTAATGATTCATCCACTGATGCATTCAGGTAATGAAAAACGCTAATGATGTTTTATGTCTTTATGAATACATGGCCAATTTAGCTCTATGTAATATGAATTCATAATGTCTTAGATTTAAGGCATACTGCCAGAGGTCCTGATTAACATAAGCCCAAATTTTTCACTGTCAGACATGATTAGTATTTCACTACTGTTTTTAATAAAGCCAGCTTCTGTGCCACAAGCCACGTGGCAAGTCAATTTCCATGACTACAGTATAAAAGAATAGTCTAGTTGAAAATCTGCAATATTATAACTTACACCTAACACAGTAAACCGGCCACATAATCCTGATGGTTTCTGGTTAAAATAAAGAAATAAAAAATTTGGTCTCTTTTCATTGTTTAAAAAAACAGAGTGAGGGATTATGCAATCATTTTAACAAGATGTGATTAGAATTTTGTATTATACACTGTAAGGGTTTCTGAGAAATGTTTCTCTATCCACAACAGTGTAAAAAGTGCCCTCCCCCATAAGAAGTTGGGGTGGGCTGTAAAAACTGGCCTTGATTGAGTTTGATCGTTAATGTCCAACAACAGGAGTAGCACAACATGTTCAATGGAGTTAATTATCTGTGCTAGATTTTTCCCTTCCCACGTTCTCCTAATTAGGGGTGCTGGGCCAAGCTGCAGCAATGACGTTACTGTATGTCAACATTTTTACCTCGTCAACAGATGCATCATGTGCTGCTAGTTAACGGAAATGTTTGACGGATCTGAATTTATATATGCAACTTACTTGTGTCTAAAGTAATTATCTCACCCTGTCAGTGGCCTGCGCCTGTTCAAAACATGAATCAAAGCAGGAATAGCCTACAGTCAGAGAGATTTAGCAGAAGTGCTGTCACTTTTAAACGACTGAAAAACATGAAAATTTAAGATCTAGTGCTTTTTATGTTTAAATTGTGCCTTTTCCTTTTTCATCCTTTGTCAAAACATCTAACTCAGTCTTTAAATCTACACTTTTACAACAACAGAATAACTTCTTTAAGAGGCTTTTATTTCAAAAAGCATTTGTATCGAATGGGATACTGAAGTTATAAATAAAACAAAGATTGCAAGAAAGTACCTTTTCAGTCTTTCTGTTTCAAAATGTCATGTTTAATTCAGTGTTCTGAATAAATTCTTTGTAATTTATCATGAAATTCACTACCAATTTTTGAGCATAAAATAAAGTATCCTACACTCATTTTTTTCATTGTAGCATGATATTCTTATTATTGCCATATATTAAGAGCATTGCCATATCTTAAGATATTTTACTCAATATGAATTATGGTAAAATAGCACAAAAGCCTGCATAAAATATTCTTTATTCATAAAAATTTGCTCAGTGAACACCAAAAAGGGAACAAACAAAAAAAGTGCAAAGACATTTTCGATATCACATCATAATGAAGTGTCAAAGATTACGCATCAGCTCACATTTAGAATCCTTTTCTGTACTATTCCTAAAATATATTCACCTTTTTATGTTGACTATTTTTCCATTGCAAACTTCAATCATGTAAATATACATACAATTACAAAAAATAAATAAACATGCACAAAATATATTTAATGTTTAAAGGTCATCAAAAATTCATTTAAATCATTCAAAATAACAAATTACAATTCTCAAAAATATTAAATGTATACGTACAAATAAAAAATAATTTTTTTATGCTCCATATAATTTTAATTATGAATATGAATTCCCATAATTCCTGGTAGTGAGGTTGTTAAGGAAATGAGTATTTCAGACTCTGGCTGTGCGAAGGTACACAGTGTGGCCCCTTTAACTTTCCCCCAAAGGCTGTCCGGAGATCCTCACTGCTGTGCTACATGTGTGCTATGGATGCAGCTGTACTGACGCACCTGTGACCAGTACAGCAGGACACAGTGGTTGGGGATATGCCTCTGCCTTTAAGATCTAGCTCCCCATAGCCACAGCACTGTGTGACATCCATGCTCAATATTAAACTGGTCTTTGAAGTCATTGTATTGTTGGGGATTTGTCGATATTGTATATCCTTGCTATGCGGCCACATGCCGGATATATGACTTGTGTCTATCATTGTCTTTATGTAGAGACCCATACATTGCACACATGCTGTCACCCCTTCTAGTCCCTCTAAAACACACACACATACAGAATTAGATGCTGCGTACCTCTCCAATAGCCATAATGACCTGTATCTGAATCCAAATTAACCACAAATTTTCCTAATCAACAGAATGCTGAATGCTGAAGAAAATTTGAGCCATTGAGGGGGGAAAAGCAGTTAACTGTTCTACATCACATCTCAATAACTACTGGATGAAATGTGGAGAATTTTGTGGCAAACACATTCACAGAGGTTTTACAGATTTTATATTCAGTTGCCTGGGGATAGAGAAATAAATGATCAAAATATCAAAATGTAAATCTCAAGCATTTGAAGTAGCAAAATATTGCATAATTTTTTTGAATGTGTTGATACTCCTTATTTACTGTGAAAATACAGTAAATATTTTGCCAAAGCAGATATTCACAGAGATCTTAGTAAAAAAAAGAGTGATATTAAAGTAATTGATGGAGGTGTAGCTTAGAAATTACAGATAGATAGACAGACAGACGGATAGATAGATACAGGTGCATCTCAATAAATTAGAATGTAGTGGAAAAGTTAATTTATTTCAGCAATTCAACTCAAATTGTGAAACTCGTGTGTTAAATTCTATACACACAGACTGAAGTAGTTGTGATGATTTTGGCTCACATTCAACAAAAACCCACCAATTCACTATCTCAACAAATTAAAATATGTGACATGCCAGTCAGCTAATCAACTCAAAACACCTGCAAAGGTTTCCTGAGCCTTCAAAATGGTCTTTCAGTTTGGTTCACTAGGCTACACAATCATGGGGAAGACTGCTGATCTGACAGTTTTCCAGAAGACAATCATTGACACCCTTCACAAGGAGGGTAAGCCACAAACATTAATTGCCAAAGAAGCTGGATATTCACAGAGTGCTGTATCCAAGCATGTTAACAGAAAGTTGAGTGGAAGGAATAAGTGTGGAAGGAAAAGATGCACAACCAACCGAGAGAACCGCAGCCTTATGAAGAATGTCAAGCAAAATTGATTCGAGAATTTGAGTGAACTTCACAAGGAATGGACTGAGGCTGGGGTCAAGGCATCAAGAGTCACCACACACAGAAGGTCAAGGAATTTGCTGAAGCACAGACAACGTCAGAGGCGTCTTACCTGGGCTAAGGAGAAGAAGAACTGCACTGTTGCCCAGTGGTCCAAAGTCCTCTTTTCTGATGAGAGCAAGTTTTGTATTTAATTTGGAAACCAAGGTCCTAGAGTCTGGAGGAAGGGTGGAGAAGCTAATAGCCCAAGTTGCTTGAAGTCCAGTGTTAAGTTTCCACAGTCTGTGATGATTTGGGGTGCAGTGTCATCTGATGGTGTTGGTCCATTGTGTTTTTTGAAAATCAAAGTCACTGCACCCGTTTACCAAGACATCTTGGAGCACTTCATGCTTCCTTCTGCTGACCAGCTTTTTGAAGATGCTGAGTTCATTTCATCCAGCAGGATTTGATTGAATGACCATGGTGTTGGTGTGCTTGACTGGCTAGCAAACTCACCAGACCTGAACTCAATAGAGAATCTATAGTGGTATTGTCTATTAGGGTATTGTGAAGAGGAAAATGAAAAACAAGAGACCAAAAAATGCAGATGAGCTGAAGGCCACTGTCAAAGAAACCTGGGCTTCCATACCACCTCAGCAGTGTCACAAACCTGATCACCTCCATGCCACGCCGAATTGAGGCAGTAATTAAAGCAAAATGAGCCCCTACCAAGTATTGAGTAGCCTACATGTACAATAAATGAACATACTTTCCAGTAGGCCAACAATTCTTATGAAGAATTCTAATTTGTTGTGATAGTGAATTGGTGGGTTTTTGTTAAATCGGAGGCAAAATCATCACAATTAAAAGAACCAAAGACTTTATTTTTTTTATTATTTAATACACGAGTTTCATCATTTGAGTTGAATTGCTGAAATGAATGAACTTTTCCAGGACATTCAAATTTATTGAGATGCACCTGTAGATAGATAGATAGATAGATAGATAGATAGATAGATAGATAGATAGATAGATAGATAGATAGATAGATAGATAGATAGATAATGTTATTATAACAGTGCTAATATTTGATGCACAGTTAGATTTGATGTCAGTTTTCAATGTCTCTTTTCTCGCGTCCATCATCACTCCATCAGCAGCAAGTGATCGGTTGCGAATTGTGACGTAGCACCATATACATCCTCGACCAATTAAATGCTAGTGGCGCGACGCGACTCGACACAAGCTGAAGGCGCCACGTTAATCAGCGCGCGAAACGGGAGCGTTGCGTCCTGCGCGTGACGACGATTGCCCGGAGTGAGTGCATTGGTCGCTGCGAGGTCTAGACAATCGGAGGCGGGGAAACTGAAGAGTCGTTACAGCCCACTCTAAAAATCAGTCAAAACCGGCTCACGGGCTCCAAGTCAATGAAACGGCAGTAATTCACAGAGGACGGTCCTCACATCCCCATCCTTAAGTTTTGTGGTGTTACATGTTTTATCCGAGGTAAACCACGGGGAGAGCTTCATCTGAAGGACTTTTCTCAGAAATTCACCATCAAAGAAAATCCGTCCGGTAAGACTGAACGTTTTTAATTTGTGATATTATTCATATAATAAATTCCATCTGTCATAGACACGATATATGTCGCAGTTTCCCATGTTTTTAGTCCGCTGTGACCCACATTTTAGACGTAGTTTTATAACAATTACATTATTATTCCTCAAAGGATATAGAACTACTGCCCCTGTGACTCATGGACATCTTGAATATTTATTTCTAAATATACTAAACGTGCTTTAATTCCTTGTGAGGTTGATTTGAATATCAGTGAGTGTGTAATACTTTATCTCGCTTAGTAACAGCAGAAACTTTACTGCCCGCTAATGTCTCAAATCTTGGGGCTTACCTAGACAGCATTTTTTTATGTTATCCTAAGTGCGTGTGCAGATATAAAACTTAAATCCTAATCAGCTGAACTTAGTGAGTGCGTGAAGAGGAAAGCATCTGATTCCCCAAAAGTCTGCATGCGCCCATAATAACCCAAAATGCTGTCCAAGTAGACAGTCCAGTAGGGATCCAGAGACACAGTCAATGATGTGATGAAATGCCAGTGTGGTGTAACTGTTTGCTTAAAAAAAACAAAAAAACAAAAAGATCCTCATGACTGTTTTAAGGTCATTATATATATATATATATATATATATATATATATATATATATATATATATATATATATATATATATATATATATATATATATAATACTATTATATTAGTAGATTACAATTTTAATAGATTTTCGTTTACTATTCCAAGGTGCCCTTGTTACTGTGTAATATACATTTTAAGTACTGAGTAATAATTACTACATGTACTTACTCTATGGTTAGGGTAAGGATTAGGGCTTAGTTTAGGGTTACTTGCATGCAATTATGCATAATTTATTGTTAATGTAATAGTAAGTGCACGTGATCAGTGCAACAAAGACACCTTCAAATAAAGCGTTACCGATCTTTTTTTATTATTACACCATTTTTAGAGTTATTAAATTACAATTTTCTGATTATTTTTTTTTTTGACACAAAGATTACCTAAGATCTAGCTGCCAGCCTATAACTAGTAAGTTTATACCTCACCTCTCACTGGCATCAAGTTTTTTCCCCCTCCAGACTTCATGTCAAGACTCACTACAGTACAGTTTCAGTGTATGAATGGACAGGAGTTTCTTGTGTTCCTGTGTGCACCTGTGCCTTTTATCATCCCAGAGCGTCTGGGTAGCAGATGCGACCCAGCAGAAGTGACCTAGGTGAAGCTGAGATATTCAGTATCGTGTGTTCTAGAGCATGTCAGGTGGTTGAGGTGGTAGATTAAGGCACAGAAGGTGCTGTGCTCTAACCAGTGATTAGCTGAGGAGGAGTGAAAACAGGATTTCCCTGTCTCTCTCCTTCTCTTCCTTTCTGTTTAGTTCTGTGCAACCACAGGGGGTGTTAGACAGAGCATTAAAATCACATCTTGACTTCAAAAGAATTGATTTCTCTCTAATCCTGTCATTTTGAATACACCTCGTCTTAGATGTCTAAGGTCTGCTCTTAGCGTTTCCCAGTTATCTAAAGTGACATTTGAAGATAACAGGTGAATACATGAAATATGATTCTTTGTGCACAAAGTTGATATACATTGTTCCTGATTTTCTTATTATATGCCCTTTCCGAATATACAGAAATTTATCTGGAACATCACTTGACAAACTATTCCATTTTAGAGATGTTTAAAAGGTGGTTCAATAAGAAATGTTTCAACAAAGTTTATTTATTCTTATCCCAAGGCATTTTGGGACGGCTGTTTTGTATTTGAGATAGAATTCAATTTCAGTGTGATGTGAAGTCACACATTAGAGGTCACGCTCCGGAACAGGTGGTCAGATCTGAACCATGTTAGTTTTTGTAGGGTCTGATGTTTGATTGTTTGTGATGAGTGCAGCTGTTTTTTTTTAAACTAACATAATTAAAAAAAAAAAGTGAAAAAGTGAAAGTGACGTGACATTCAGCCAAGTATGGTGACCCATACTCAGAATTTGTGCTCTGCATTTAACCCATCCGAAATGCACACACACAGAGCAGTGAACACACACACATACACACTGTGAGCACACATCCGGAGCAGTGGGCAGCCATTTATGCTGCGGCGCCCGGGGAGCAGTTGGGGGTTCGATGCCTTGCTCAAGGGCACCTAAGTCGTGGTATTGAAGGTGGAGAGAGAACTGTACATGCACTCCCCCCACCCACAATTCCTGCCGGCCCGGGACACGAACTCACAACCTTTCGATTGGGAGTCCGACTCTCTAACCATTAGGCCACGACTTCCCCTTAATTTGCACAATATGTGTGAAAATTAAATGATAGTGTGGTGTAAGAGAGTTTGAATCCAAAGCATGGTTAGGATACACGACTCAAGGTGACTGTTCTTCTTAAAGGAATAATTCAACCAAAAATGAAAATTTGCTAAATAACTCATTGTAAGGACTGTTTGTTGATCTGAACAGATTTGGAGAAATTTAGTAATATCACTTGCTCACCATTCAATATTTGTGCAGTGAATATTGGAATCCATCAATGAACAGTTTGTGAAATGAAAAGCTGCATGCTTGTAATAAACAATTTCATCATTAAGACGTTTTCAACTTTTAACTGTTGCCTCCTTATAACCCATAATCCATAATGACACTTCCTCCAGTGAAAAAAGTAATCTCGTCTGAATCAGTGGAGAAATATGCA
The DNA here is from genome assembly GCF_963082965.1 of Carassius carassius. Taxonomy (NCBI): domain Eukaryota; kingdom Metazoa; phylum Chordata; class Actinopteri; order Cypriniformes; family Cyprinidae; genus Carassius; species Carassius carassius. Next base: position 14,867,819 of record NC_081798.1, read on the forward strand.
CAGATCAAGCATCATTTACAAAAACAAGTAAACAAATATGTCAGTGGACTTTGATGTGAGAGGACAGCACCCATTCACTGCAGAGTATCACTTGGTAATCAAGTGATATAATGCAAAATTTCTCCAATTATAGAGAAACAGACTTGTCTACATCTTGGGTGGCGTGAGAATTTTCCATTTTCTAAGTATTTTTCTTTATTATTTATTATTATTATTATTTATTTTTTTAGTCTAAGATTGTAGATTATTTATTGATTGACAAAATTTGGGCCTATCATTCATTTCCAAATTTAGATTCAAAAGTTTCATAACAAAATTAATTAGCACTCTTCATGCATGTCGAAATTAATGCATGTGTGCTGCTCCAAAAATTGCTGAATAGAATAACACAATAGAGCCAAAAAGAAAGAGAGGATGTTATTGAACACAGATACAGGGCAGCTGGTCTGTTATCACTGGTTCTGTTGAAAGCACTTCACATCCTAAGCAGATTGTGAGTGTTGATGTGACAGCTCTCAGTAGGGTCAGTTGTGTGCTTGGAGTGGGCTGAAAACACAGACAGGACCTCCATCACTGCACAAGATAAGATGTCTTTTGTATGATGCCCCATTTGTGGATACTTATGTTTTGTTTAGCAATTTAAACACTATAATAAGCAATTCACGATTGTGCGTCACTGAGGTTTTAAATTAGTTCTTGTGAATTATTAAGTAGAGACGTCAGGGGAGTGTTGTAACATGCAGTGAGTTGTAACACAATCTGTTTAACCATTCATAAATGTGCTACATGGTGCCTGCCTTCATTATTATATGTGACTAGCACCCTCCTAAATTAATAGTAGAAGTAATGACATACTACATTTGGTATGTTGTTATTGTCATGTGACCTAGCAGTGTCGCTCCACTGCCATTCACAACTCCTCTTCTGTGGCTTCATGGGATAGTAAAGTGTCCATGAATGTGCACTTCAGAATCACAATTCTAATGCAACTCTAAAGAATGTACAGGACAAAAAACTTTTCCCCTTAATTTTTGTCTGTGCTGAATTAAATATTTTCTATATTGTGTGTTTTTCAGTTTGAATTAAAATACTTGGTGGGTGGAATAATTATTTTGAGAAGGTAAATTCTTGATTACCACAATAAATTCATGCGTAAAATGTAAAATGTGAGTGTGCTAGGTTTTAACAATGTTATTTGACACTAATTTACAGTTTATGAATAAGTACTAGATTCTAGACAAAAACAGACAAGTATAGGTATATTATATTAAAGTTTGATACATACAGTGGGTGGCCAACCAAAATGACTACACCGCAGGGCCACTGCGTTAACTGCAAGTCAAGTGCAAGTGTTAAAGTTGTTCACAAAACTACTGCCAGGTGGCACAAAAGGACAGTTTTCAAACTAACTGCAACATATATTTTGTTTTGTAAACAGAGATCAAATAACGAAATAAAACAATAATACAATACAATACAATAACAATAACATTATAATATAACATTATAACATCCTTAAAAATCAATTTGAAATGAATTTTTTAAAAGTTAATTTAAAAACATGTGATAGTTGTAGGCTGCAGCCTAACATATCAAACATAAAAAAATAAAAATAAAATAACGTAAAGGCTCTTTCCACTTTCAGATTAATCCAATCGAAGTTATCTTAAAAATGGTCCTTGCTCTTCCAAGCCTTTCAATGGGGTAAGCTGGTGTTTGTTGTTAACTGTTCAGAAGACGTGAAATAAAGTGCACGCATCTGTAATAAAACGTCCCTCATATGGCTCAGGGGGGTGAATAAAGGCCCCCTGTAGTGAATACATGAGTTTTTGTAAGATAAATATCCAGATTTCAAACTTAATAAACAAGGATGCTTCGAAGGTGAGTAGAAAATGGACGAATTTACATTCTCGGTTGAACTAACCCTTTAATGCATGTTATGGTTATTAAACAGTCATTATGAAAACCATTAACTGATACATGTGTCATGTCTGTCAAATCTGTCATGAATTACTCCCCCTCATGTCATTCCAAACACGCAAGACCTTCGTTAATCTACGGAACACAAATGAAGATATTTTGGATGAAATCCGAGAGTTTACTGACCCTCCATAGATAGCAATACAACTACAACGTTCAAGGCCCAGAAAGGTAGTAAGGACTTCTTTAAAATAGTCCATGTGACATCAGTGATTCAAACATAATTTTATAAATCTCTGAGAATATTTTTTTCTGCAGAAAGAAAACAAAATTTCTACTTTATTCAACAATTTCTTCTCTTCCCTGTCAGTCTTCAACGCCCGTTCACAAGAGCATCGATGCATGCATGTGGATCTGTTGAAGCAGGAGATGCCTTTCTGACGTAGAACCCGGATATGCTGTGCCTTGTTTACAAGCAGAGTTAGATGTAAACATGTCTTGAAGATTTTGACAGAGAGGATGACTTGCAATTTTTTTCCCCAGCCTTACTTAAGCCCTATTTGGACGGGATACATTTTTCATGGAGAGGTGATGGGGTAAAGTAATTATTACCAGAGCTTCTCAGTTATTTTAATCCCGTTCTGAAAAGCAAGGTGTGCTCTGATTGGCCAGCTATCCAGTGCGTTGTGATTGGCTGAATACCTCAAGCGTGTGACGGAAATGTTATGCCCCTTATCAAAATGTGATGGTGTAACAAGTCAAAAGCAATAAAACCCATTATAAACGAGGCATTTGTTGCATCCAGTGGGGACATAATTACTTATTATAATGACTTATACTGTATTTATACGGGTTGTGTTGAGTTTCGTGCTGCATAAACATAAAACCGTGTCTGTGTTTGGGATCAGAGAAACGACAAACAACAAGCGCTACTCTACACTGCTCAAAACTCACGTTTGAATCATCAGTGGCAAATTCTTTAAATATGTAAACATACTTACAGTCTGTGAAACTGAAGCGCCAGACTATCATTGCAAAGTTGGAAGTGCCCCACTTAGAATATATATATAGAAATATAGAAACAGCCTTTGTGCACAGAAACATTGCATGCTGCTGGCAACAGCGAGAATAAAAGTTATACCTTCTTTCTTTGTGTGAACATTTGGGTGGCTGATGCAAATCTTCCCACATTGTGATGTAGACATGTGGGGCTGTGTTAGGATGAGCCATTTTAGGAGGGCGTGGTTGAATCTTAACTTTTATAAAAAACTTTTATAAAGAATATCTCTTTGGATTTGAGACTTTACAGATTTTTACAGTCTTTGCAACTTTACAGATCTTCTTTATACACCAAGAGTTTGTAACACTCCAAAGAGAAAGGAAAAATTGAAATCGCATCATATGACCCCTTTAATATCATTCTAAAAAGTTCTCCCTTCAGGTTATAATAGATTTGTCTTTTTGCTGTGAAATCTTTACTGATTTTTCAAAGTAAATATAAGAATTACTTATATTGTTCATAATATTTAAAGATGAACTCTTACTAGATTGAATCAGCATAGGTTTACTTGATTATCCACAATGTTTTTTTTATAGAAAAATAATGTGAAAATATGAGAATAAAAAATGAGATCATCTGAGGAATGTTTATTTGTTTATCTATTAGTAGTTGTATTGCATTTACTTTAGTTATTTACTCTTCGGGTATGAGCTCCATATTTTCCTATATAATACCATATGAGCTGTAAAAGCCCGATGTATCAGATATGATACTCATATTTTGTCTAAAGGTTCCATTTAAAAAAATATATGTGTCAGGCTTTAAGGGGCACAATTAAAATGCTTTATTCAGATTTGATGGAAGGTGACTCCAATTACAACACCGTTAATTCTCGCCAAGTATGCTGCAAGTCAATTAAACATTGTCTCACTCTACTCAACCAATAGTGTTATTGGTAAAAAGGAAATGAACGCCTAGTATCCTTTGTCCTGAGACCTTGAATGTGATTGGGGCTCCTTTCATGTCATCATCTGAGCTTTGGCATCCCATTTCTTCGCTCGGGTTCATCAGAGGTGTCAACAGTATATAGATTTGCCATCTGGTCATGGTGACATCCCCTCACGATATCATGTGACTCAAGAGAAGAACATCAGGGAAGACTGGAGAGGGTGTCCCTTTGTTTGGGGCTGGTGTGTGGACACTGGCACAGAATGTCATTTGATGGGCCAACATGAAACGATATGCCCTGTTTGGACCACTGTTACTCTCTTCCATTGTTGCGGACATGCCAACATGTGGAGTCTTCCCTCATCTGCCGAGCGCCTGACTGACTCAACACTGCCTCAGTGTTCTCCTCGATGCTCAGAGACACACAATAACTTCCTAACAGCGAAACATGGCCCTACTCACCGGGAATGGCAGTTGTGTGAAGAAAGTGTGAAGGTCACAGCCTTTGAACCTAGTGAACTTGAGTAAAATAAGCAAGATTTTTATTGAAGATTGAGCCTTTTTTTAGTAAGCAGGATATACTGTAATTACTCTAACTTGATTGTTTTAGATACTAATTATGGGACTTAGAGAGTAAGTACTTTTAATTGCCATCACTCTCTCAATACTTCTAGCCAACAGACAAAAAAGTGAATGTCATAGCATTAAATAAGAAACTATCAACTAATTTTTTGAAACAAAATATTTTCACATAAAGATTTAAAATAATGCTGAAAAATATATACAATGATGATCCCAAAAAAGTAAAATGTTAATAGTTTGTATGTACTTTTTTATTATTTAATTTAATTAATTAATTAATGTATAATTAATATAATAAATGTTTTTTTAACATTGTTTTTCTTTGTTACTTTGTATGGCTATATTTTTTTTAATGAGGACAGTTATACTATACTGCTGCTCAGTAAACCAACATGAAAAATAATCGCAATAAGAATATGGATCGTAGATCTTATCATGCTATGGTCAGCTACCCATAATGCAATTACGATCTTGTCATGATAGGGTCATCTACCCATAATGCAACAAGGATCTTATTATGTTAGGGTCATCTACCCATAATGCAATATGTGAATGATTTTCAGTTCTTTTATTGTAACTGTTTCTTTACAGTTTCAACAAAAAACAACTTGATTTATTATCTTCGGTGCAGTCAGGCAGTAGCATCTAATCTCTGCGTTTCTTATGGCCTCACATGCTCTCGTTCTTCATGCCATCATCTTATACAATCTGGATTAATGTGACAGCTTGCCAGCACATAACTTCTTTCTTTGCTTTTTTTCTCTGACATTATTTATTTACAGCTTAGTAAAGTAATGAGATCCCTCATGTTAGTCACACTTTTTAATCTGTCCCTTCTCACTGGATAAGGCTTTATTCTTCACACAAGGCTTTCATCCAAAACCTTGTAACTTTAAAAAGCCCTCACCATTTACAGCATTTACAGCTGGAGTAACTGTTAATGGTAATAATTTTTTCAGTCTTAAATGAAATGAAAATCACTTTCATTTGACATAAAAGACATAATTAAGCAGAGGACTATGTCTACTACATCTTGTTTCCCTGTCTACTAGAACATGTGTCTGCCGTGTGAGTCAAGTGGTGTGGTTTTTATCCTGTGCTTGGTTTGTGCATGTGTGATGTTAACTCCACTACCTGTGGCGATCTCAGTGTGGTAACTTGAGCAGCTCCGACAGGATGTGGAGCACAGGCCTATAAATAAATCACATTTGCAATGAGTCACTCTCCACGCTGCCTCAGGGGAAAGAGACACAGAAAGCGTTGGGGGTGGAAAGAGGGAATGAAGGAGAGTTGGGGAGGAAAAAGAGGCCAGGCGAAGCTCATTCTGAAAGCCAATGCCTGATGTCTGTGACGTCTCCAACCCCTCAACTGCAGCAGCCGACATAAAAAAAAACTCTTCACCAGGATCTGATAGATTCATTCTGAGCCTGAAGCTTCTTTTCGAGATGAGGGATGAATGAGATCTGCTAAATCTCCCTGCTGCACTGGAAGCATGTGACGTACTTCCATGTGACAATCATCCCCTTCTTGAGATGATGATGAGCATGCATGATTTGTAATACTACAGTACATTTGCATCATTTAACAAAAAAAGTTTTTTTTAAATATATATATATATATATATATACACTACATTTCGAAAGTTTGGGGTCAGTAATTGTTTTATGTTGTTCTTTTGAACTTGAAAAAAAATGAAAAATAAATAAAAAAATAAATAAAATAATTACAGCTTTCACAAAAAAAATTAAAAATATTAACCAGCGTAACTGTTTTTGACATTCATAAAAATACATTTTTCTTGGGTAGCAAACCAGCGTATTAGAAGGATTTCTGAAGGATCATGTGACACTGAAGATTGGAGTAATGATGAGGAAAATTCATCTTTGACATGACAGGAGTAAATTATTTTTTTAAATGTATTCAAATAGAGCACTTGTTATTTTTTCATCAAATAAAGGCAGTCTTGATGAGCATAGAGACTTGTATTGTTAAAAAAAAATCTTACTAAAGGTTGATAGTTGATGTCTAAAGGTGTTTGGAATTAATCTCCGTCAGACAGATCTCATTAATCACAGAGTCTTCAAATCCTCTCCGGATAAAGGGAAAAAGAGCAGTGAGGTGCAGTACATGAAGACAAGCACTGATGATGCATGATGCAGTTTTACACAGTCCATTCCATTTGACATCCAGCATCTTCTTGTAGTTTGGCATACACTTGTTAAGGGCAGCCCAGAGCTCTATTAGAAACCAATTATATTATGGTTAAAATTAAGCAGAATTTTCCGCTTATATTGAATATTGAACAGCTAATATAGACACTCATTTACTTAAACTGTCAACTGAATTTTGCATGAATGCAAGGTTTTTATCATGATAGTCAATCCTTGACGCATTTGTTTATATGTTGTTTATGCCCTGCGCAGAAGACTGTTACCCACACACTTCAGCATTAGCCTTGACAGAACGTCTACTCTTCACCACACAGGAGAAACGGTGACTGAGTGTGAATGTTCGTTGCTATTTTTGACAGCAAATGGAGACTCTGGATGTTTATCCTGCAGTCAGGCGGGCATGTGATCCAGTTTTAATCCAGTTTAGCTCCTGTGTGACGGCTTTGAAAAATCCAACAGATTCTGCACTTGTGTGAATGTGCGTTGGATTGTGTTTTTGGAGTATGGCTCATTAAAACATTGCTGTATTAGCTGCTCTTCTAAAATAGGAAAGAAATGTCATTGTCAGTGTCTTAGTCTGTTTAATTCCCAGGTAACACACATGCTGTGAAAAATGTATAGCCTGAATGCACTGTAAGTCGTTTTGGATAAAAGCATCTGCTAAATGCATAAATGTAAATGTTTAATCCCCTTAATTTCTCCAATTTTAATTCTGTCATCATTTACTCAACTGAACCCATATGACTGTATTTCTTCTGTGGAATCAGGCAGCAGGTTTGCTACTCTTTTCCACAGAATGTGAAGTGAACTGAGGCCATCAAGCTCCAAAAACCGCAAAAATATGTACTTTATATACCTCTCAATAACTCCTCCATATATCGATGTCTATGTTTTGAAGCATGGCAGCTGGTTTGAGCTGGTGTAAGCTGGTCCTGATGAGTTATGAGTATATGCTTAGGACTAGCACATGACCAGTTTATAACCAGCTTAGGACAAGCGTAAAAGAGTAAATGATGACAGAATTTTCATTTTCAGGTCAAACACTAGGCTAGGCTTATTTGTTATGTTTATTTTTTAATAATTATATAATTAATTATATTTAGTTTTTGATTTCTTATTTATTTTTATATTATATTTCTTATTATAAAATAATATATAATATACATTACCAGTCAAGAGTTAAGATTTTGAACAGTAAGATTTTTAATGTTTTTTTAAGAAGTCTCTTCTGCTTATCAAGCCTGCATTTATTTGATGCAAAAACAGTAACATTTTGAAATGTTTTTAGTATTTAAAATAATATAAAGTAATATATATAATTATAAAGTAATAAAAATAATATTTTCTATTTGAATATATTTCAAAACGTAATTTATTCCTGTGGTTTCAAAGCACAATTTTTAACATCATTACTCCAGTCACGTTATTCTTCAGAAATCATTCTAATATTCTGATTTGCTGCTCAAAAACAGCTGAGAATAATTTTTACAGGTTTCTTTGATTCAGAAATTTGATTGAGAAAGTTCAAAAGAACAGCATTCATCTGAAATATTAATCTTGTTTTGAACATTTGTGTGCTTTTTGTTTTCTTTATAGAAAATCCTATGGCTTTCTGCAAGGGAAGAGCCCCTTCAATTTCCCCAGTACGTTAAACTGAAACAAGTCTCCAAGAATGTAGTTTTAGTAATAACCTGATTCATTTTTCTTGGAACGGGGAGAATATGTCAGAGTACAATTAATCTGAGATTATAATCCAGATGGTAGGGTGGACAGACGGCTGTTTGCAGCAGTTCCAAATCCTTCATCAGTTAATTAAAGACCTGGGGCTTTTGACTGAGCAATTAGCCTGGATATTACAGTGCAGGTTTAACGAAGTGAATAGCAGAGGTGTGTAAGTATATGCCAGATACACACCACTGGTATGTCTGTAAGTAATCACACAGCAGGGATCATTTAAAAGAGCGGGACACCAAACCACGTACACAGCTCACGCACATCTGAAAGCTGAGGGCAAACATTCCAGAGCTGTGTAAACCTCTGGGCCGAGTGACATCCTAATGCAGCTCTGCACACGTCACTGATGCCATGGAGTTGCATCAGCTGGTCTCGCTGTGTTAAGGTGGTGCTAGATTTTTCTTTCTACATCTCTTTTTTCTAATCTATATTTCAGTCTCACTTCATTTCATTTTGTCTTTCAGTTCACTTTTGTAAATACGATTCTGTGGTTTAAGGAGACAAAGAGATGATAACTTTCCCGATGTTTGGGTTATCTTAGGACTGCTTCACCCTAGAAAATCATGCTGTGCCCGCATAAAACACTGTTCTCACGTCCCCAGGAGAGATGTATTGCCTGTGTTATTACTATTGAACATACACTAGTTGCACAACTTACTGTTCTACTCAAAAAAATTAGTGATTAAATAAAGTGTTTTTTTAATTTTATTTCTATTCATCAAGGAATTTTGGTACAAAAAAAATGTTAAACAGCACAACAAAAAATATGCACATTATAATGATTTCTAATGTAACGTGACACTAAGAGTAAGTGGAATAAGAAATACATTGCATTTGAAAATATATTAAAATAGGAAAGAAATCAAATTAATTTCTTAGAAATAATTTTAAAGAAATAAATGGTCAGCTTGAGAGTCTAAGAATGGAAAGTCTATCAGAGCCAACCTTCCAGAACAGAGTGACTGCGTAGCAACATCCTGACAACCACCCACAATAATCTTACACTTTCTTCTGATAATATGAAATTTGAATCCCTCTTGCTCTAAATCTCTTTCTTTCCACCTCTTGCTCTATTCCATTCCTAGTCACACTCAAATTTTCGCTGCCGTTGAATCCTGTGACAGAGAGGGATGCACCAGTCTTAATAACAGTAATTTATGGACACTTAGGCTGTTTTTAATGAGCACTGATGTGTCACTGCAGCACTTCTAATAAGTGCTTTTCACAGACACAGAGCTAAATCAGCTCCTGACAACACCACATCATGTCACGACAAATGCAGCGCTCATGCTTTTTTGCATGTGACTGTTCGAAGTCATGCAGACATAATGAGTACAGATGAGCATGTCCCAGCCTCTTTTTGAGATAGTGGGACATTGTTACGTCAGGCGATGTTATTACTCTTTGGAAGTGTGCGTCTGTACTAGCGAGTTTAATCTCAATGCACAATTGAAAGCAGACTCCGTGGAGTATTTAATCCATGAATAAACTTCTCATTATTCAAGAAACTTAAGCTATGACCCAGTTGGCAAAGCTGTTTCTTCCCCAGTGTGTTTAGGAGCTGCCAGACATCAGGAAAACAAATTCTGTTTGTGTTTTTCAGACCCGGTTGAAAGTTGTCATATGTTCCGGCACAGAGTAAACACAGCTGCTATTACACGTTTGAATATGCGACAATGGGACCTGTTGCGGGTTAACTCAATTGACTCCGCCCAAAGTCTTGAACTTTTTCAGCCAATCAGGTGTAACAATCTATTTGGTAAGGTCAGTCCAGTGTCTGTCTGATTAGTGCAGTGCATGAATGACAGGCTGGTCCTCCATTCAGCATCTTGACACAGACCTCTGCCCCCATCATAGGTCCGCTTCCCATTTCATGAGACATTCCCAAATTTAAGGTTCACCGTTTTTTTGAATTAGGGAGCCCGATGAATTACCTTTTCAGCCTTTCGAGTGCCCTGGCGAGTTCGAGCCGAGGAGGCCCCACTGGTATAATGACGCTTGGCACAATCACCCTTCTGTTCCTCCAACCCTGTTCCCAGGAATCCACACAGCATGCACAATTGCATACTGCGCTTTGCTGCCCAACCACATTGCTCTCGCCGTGGCTGCACAGCAAGCCGAGTAACGTGGCATCTCGCTGGATGAACCAGAGTTTATCTTCCCAGAGTTCACACCGATTAGTTTCTGCACGATTATTAATTCACGATTGCGGGGCGTAGCGAGGGAGCAGGAGGATAAAAAGGGGGAACTTGAGGTTATGCCAGCCCAGAGTTTCAAGCATGAAGAGAGCATGACTGTTATGTTAAGCTTCTCCTAATTAAAAGCAAAGGAATGGGAAAAAAGCTGTAAAAAAAAAAGTGAGATGAATGGACAAAGAGGGCCAGAACTGGATCTGAGCTGGTCATAGCTGGTTCTGCTGGCTTTCATGGCCTTCCTCAATGGGCCCGCTGGTTTGGAGTGTAGGTTTCCTCCCCTCCTCTTCCCCTCTACTTCTGTTTATGCTTTGTAACTAATGTGATACTAGGGCTCGTTCTTTTCAGACCAGGATTGGGAATACCAGGGGCCAAACGGGAGCCTGGAGACGCATGTCAGCTTGTGCTTTCAGTACTCAGCACTCCAACAGGTCCATCATAAGCAGCCACAGGGAGTCAGGCACCAATGAAGGCAGGAAGAGACCACAAAAACAGCTATAGAGACATCAGGAGCCATATAGTGAAAGGAGCAAAGCGACAACAACTCCTCAGTAGAGTCAGAAAAAAGTGACAAACTTATTCAGATGTATGGTATCGGTGCAAAAGGTTATTGGTTGTTTTGCAAAGTTCATTTGGCAGTGGCAGAGGTTTGATGGAGCTGTTTTGTCATGCAAGAAGTAAGAAACACATGAGAGAAATACAGAGAATATATATATATATATATAAATATACACTTAATTTTTGTTTAAAAAACCTATTTTGTTACAGCTATATAGATGTATTAGATTATTTAAATTCATTATTTATTATTTTATTTTAACACCACGTCACACCAGATGCCAGGTGTCAAAAAGTGTTTGTTGCAAATCCATTTGTCTTTTGTGCCAGAAGTGTTAAGCCACAAACACACTGCATGATTTTCGGTTGGCCCAGACAAAAGATTGGCATCGTGAAACAATTGTGCCGATTTCTGTGATCGTGGCTCCTAAATCGGTGGTCCTGTGTTGTACAGTGAGAGAGGTTCAAAGACGTGTCTCGTGACCAAAGATAGGCTACGAAACAGCATGATCATCGCACAGTGTGTTTGCTGGTATGATCCACGTTTACTGACCAACCAATGAAAATGCGACATGAAGTCAATGCAACATGGCGCTAAAACATAAAACTGCTTACCTCAAGCTTTTATCCTGTTCTTTTTTTGTTGCTTCCATTTTTTTCAGCACACATAAAATGTTTTAGATTAAAAGGTGCTTTGAATATGGCAAAAATAGACCAGGGAATCAGTTTACTGTTGGAAATTTGTCTTTATGATCACCTCTGTTGTATTTGGTTGTGTCGCACTGCTAGCATCCGGTGTAGAAATAAATCTCCTTCCTTTTACTCAAATTTGAATTGCAGTTCTGCTTTAAGTTCATTTTAAATTCTGTAACTGAATTGAATTGATAAAGTTACCTTTAAACGCTTGTGGCTTTAAACCAAATGGGACATTGTTGATGTAGCATTTCAAAAATATGTTCAGTTTAACTAACTTTTACTAACTAGAAAAATTGTCTCAAACTCTTCAAATTTCAGAAAGCAACAACCTTAAATTGAACTTGTTTAGATGTTCATGTACCTACGTATAGTGTGTTTCAGACATTGAGGTTCACATCATATGTTATTTCAAGGTCTTACTTAATACTTCACTGCTCCATTTTACACATGAACATATCATGTGTTCTTTAAACAAGCTGGGTTTTTGCATCCTTTTCTTATAGGAAAATAAGGGACCAACACAAAGTTTCTCTAAAGATCTTCCTCTCTCACACTCGCACACTTGAAGGCTGAAAATAATCGCTCTGAAAGCATGGAGCCCGCAGAGATGAACGCTATCCCCAACGGGAAGGGCCACGGAGCTGTAGAGGAGACTACTGTGACTGCAATAAAAATCCAATCAGAAGATGCAGCTCAGTAAGTATTCGCTCAAGGGTGCAATATAATGTCCGTCTGGTTAAGGATGGTTTATTGTCAGTCATCCAATGTTTATATATTTAGTAATACATATTCAGTTGGTATAAGTACAACCCGAATTCCGGAAAAGTTGGGACGTTTTTTAAATTTTAATAAAATGAAAACTAAAAGACTTTCAAATCACATGAGCCAATATTTTATTCACAATAGAACATAGATAACATAGCAAATGTTTAAACTGAGAAAGTTTACAATTTTATGCACAAAATGAGCTCATTTCAATTTTGATTTCTGCTACAGGTCTCAAAATAGTTGGGACGGGGCATGTTTACCATGGTGTAGCATCTCCTTTTCTTTTCAAAACAGTTTGAAGACGTCTGGGCATTGAGGCTATGAGTTGCTGGAGTTTTGCTGTTGGAATTTGGTCCCATTCTTGCCTTATATAGATTTCCAGCTGCTGAAGAGTTCGTGGTCGTCTTTGAAGTATTTTTCGTTTAATGATGCGCCAAATGTTCTCAATAGGTGAAAGATCTGGACTACAGGCAGGCCAGGTTAGCACCCGGACTCTTCTACGACGAAGCCATGCTGTTGTTATAGCTGCAGTATGTGGTTTTGCATTGTCCTGCTGAAATAAACAAGGCCTTCCCTGAAATAGACGTTGTTTGGAGGGAAGCATATGTTGCTCTAAAACCTTTATATACCTTTCAGCATTCACAGAGCCTTCCAAAACATGCAAGCTGCCCATACCGTATGCACTTATGCACCCCCATACCATCAGAGATGCTGGCTTTTGAACTGAACGCTGATAACATGCTGGAAGGTCTCCCTCCTCTTTAGCCCGGAGGACACGGCGTCCGTGATTTCCAACAAGAATGTCAAATTTGGACTCGTCTGACCATAAAACACTATTCCACTTTGAAATAGTCCATTTTAAATGAGCCTTGGCCCACAGGACACAACGGCGCTTCTGGACCATGTTCACATATGGCTTCCTTTTTGCATGATAGAGCTTTAGTTGGCATCTGCTGATGGCACGGCGGATTGTGTTTACCGACAGTGGTTTCTGAAAGTATTCCTGGGCCCATTTAGTAATGTCATTGACACAATCATGCCGATGAGTGATGCAGTGTCGTCTGAGAGCCCGAAGACCACGGGCATCCAATAAAGGTCTCCGGCCTTGTCCCTTACACACAGAGATTTCTCCAGTTTCTCTGAATCTTTTGATGATGTTATGCACTGTAGATGATGAGATTTGCAAAGCCTTTGCAATTTGACGTTGAGGAACATTGTTTTTAAAGTTTTCCACAATTTTTTTACGCAGTCTTTCACAGATTGGAGAGCGTCTGCCCATCTTTACTTCTGAGAGACTCTGCTTCTCTAAGACAAAGCTTTTATAGCTAATCATGTTACAGACCTGATATCAATTAACTTAATTAATCACTAGATGTTCTCCCAGCTGAATCTTTTCAAAACTGCTTGCTTTTTTAGCCATTTGTTGCCCCCGTGCCAACTTTTTTGAGACCTGTAGCAGGCATTAAATTTTAAATGAGCTAATTAAGTGGATAAAAGTGTAAAATTTCTCAGTTTAAACATTTGCTACGTTATCTATGTTCTATTGTGAATAAATTATTGGCTCATGTGATTTGAAATTCCTTTAGTTTTCATTTTATTAAAATTTAAAAAACGTCCCAACTTTTCCGGAATTCGGGTTGTATATATTTCTCCTTCAGTCTATATTAGGGGTGCCTTAAGCTTTATATACGTTTAGTGCATATATACAGTATGTGTGAACATTAGTGTGTGTTTTTGCAGTATCTTCCAGCTAGCATTAAAGCATCCAGTCATGTCATCTTAATAAGGTGAAGCGTGTCTGTCATAACAGTCCTAAATGTCACTGAATAGCATAGTTCAGACATCACTGAGCACATTCAGTAGCACTGATGATATGCTCTCATGTTCAAAGCTCCAACGTGTCTGTGATTGTGTAGATGTTTTTGTGCAAATTAATGTGTATGGATGTTTCTTCAACTACAGGAGCTTTTTATGTGACAACTATACATTTTTCATTACAACTAATTTAGTTTTTTTAGGTTATATGAAAATGATTAATTACTCACCCTCATGTTGTTCCATACCTGTACGACTTTCTGAAGATGAACTAAGGTCTTGCGGGTTTGAAGCGACATGAGGGTGAGCAATTAATGAGAGAATTTTCATTTTTGGGGATTAAAAACTTGTCATTAATCACTTATCCCCATGTCGATCCAAACACATCACGATTCGGAACACAATTTAAGCAGTCTATGGGACAGTCACAAGCCTCCCGGTTTTCATCCAAAATATCTTAAATTGTGTTCCGAAGATGAATGAAGCTTTTACATTTAAATTATATTTTTAGTCAAATTAATGCAGTCCCACAATTATGCCATCATTTTTATTAGAATACAACAAAAACTTTTCAACTAATAGTTTTTTTTAACAGTGAAGAGCAGGCTTGAGATGGGAAACCAAGGTAAACATCAGGGTATACATCAAGGTAAACACTGGGAAAATATTCAGCTGTAATTGATCTCAGATTGTGCAAAATGTGTGATAGTATCCTTCAATGGTGTGTATTTAAGATTATTATTGAGAAAGCAAAAAGTGTTTTTGAATGTAATTTCTTTTCTTTGCAAGACTTAAACGTGCCTATAGTTGAAGAAACAGCTGTATGTTCTTTTATATGCATAACAAAATCACCCTGCATGTAGAAGAACCGCTCGTCTTCACAAAAGCAAATGAAATGTTTTTCAACTAGACATCACTTTCTCCTTGTTGCCACATGCCTTCAGTAGTGTGTTTTTCTACGGGTGTGTTCATCATGATTTCCCTGTCTCTTGTGCTTTCGTATATGCGGCTCCAACACTGCTCTGTAGGGAACTTGTACCAAATAGCACTGAAAATGCCAGGTACTGTATGTCATGCAGAGAGCAAAATCATTAGCAAACAAAACACTACTTCTCTGCAGCTGCACATCATGCACCTGTAAATAAAGCAAAGCACCCACTGTAAATCAGTGTTTTGGTGGCATTAACCCCTTTAGTAAGTTATCTGTGATGCACTGCCAGTCAATCCTTCATGGGTGTTATGTGTGTCTTTAGTACTGACAGGACTCCAGGTAATGCAGAGGCAAACCTGGCAGAAAGCTCAGAGTTCCTGTCCAAAACAGATGACAAGAAAACCCCTCACTTCACGGATGTAAGTTGAGCTTTTGGTAAGATTTCATGTATGTCAATTTTTGACAGTGTGTCAAGATCATGATATTTTTCAGATGTAAATGTGTGGATTCTGTTTTTTTTTTTTTTAGTTTGAGGGAAAGACTTCTTTTGGGATGTCTGTCTTCAACTTGGGAAACGCCATCATGGGAAGTGGAATTCTGGGATTAGCGTATGCAATGGCTAACACGGGCATTGTCCTCTTTGTGTAAGTTCCAGTTTTAGGTCAAACTCTATGCATTCAGATTGTAGGAAATGGCTTAATGGAGAATAGATAATCCACTTTAAACTACAATTAATAAAATCATGCATTTGATAGCATCCTAAACCACTCTGTGGGGAAACATTAGAGCCAGAATTGAAACATCAAATTTTGATATTTTATTGAGAATGAAAGCCATTGTAATTCTTGCTGAATATGTATCCTAATGAGTTTATTGTGGTGTGTATTAATGTGCAATTGAATTGTCATCATGCTGTTAAATTAGTATAACTGATAATGTTAATGAATGCTTGTGAAGAACTTGCACAACCTTTAAAGGATTAGTTCACTTCCAGAATAACGTTAACGTTGTTTTTGTTTTTTTCGTAAAGGGTGTTTTACTTTCTTCATTGAAAGTACTGGTTCGGTACATCTGCCTACGTCATGTGTGCCTGATTACGTTATGCATGAGGTCAGGCTAGTGCAAGATGAGCATTTGTGGTTAAAAGTATATACATTTAAGTTTTATTTTTTAGAAAATGACCAATCGTTTCACTAGATAAGACCCGTATTCCTCGGCTGGGATTGTGTAGAGCCATTTCAAGCTGCACGGAAACTGTAATTTAGAACTTCATCCCACTGATCCCCATTGAAGTCCACTATATCGGAGAAAAATCCCGCAATGTTTTCTTCAAAAATCCTAATTTCTTTCCAACTGAAGAAAGAAAGAAATTATTACGAATTTTTTTATACTGGAAGTGAACTATTCCTTTAATAAGGAGATTCTGGACCCCTACTTTTTGACTCATTGACATTTTTATTGTAATTTTTTCTTGAAAGAAAAACTATTATTCAGCGAAATTTCTTAAATGTCACGTCTTCCCTACAGTTTGTAATGATCTGTGTTAATTCCCGTTCTGTGAACTGGTCCTCCTGCTGTATTAATCCTCTAGCAAAGCAGCCTTTATTAGAAAAGTCAGAATGTCAGAGAGATTTGTGTCCTGATTGACCTTTAGTAGAGCTGAGCGGGCTGTACCAAGACTGTCACTTTCCACGGGAGCTCCATGTTCACGCCAGGCACACTGTATTACTTTTGTTAACTAAGGGTCTGTCGTCTACAGTAGTTATGATCTAATGGTCTGTGCTACTTAGCGTGGGCTTTCTGCTGTGATCGTGAAGATTAGGTTGTACATGCTTAATGAAAACCTGTCAAGCCTTTTGATCTTGCTTGAGCAATGTACAGAGGATTTTTAATTTTTCTTTCTGAGAGGGTTTTGGGTTTGAGCTGTTTGGCGTGACTGGGGTTCTGCGATATCTGGCAAACTTGATCTTTCCATACTCCCCATTCTCTACATGTTGTACCTGTCTGATCTGAGAGCAGTGTTTCTCCAGTACAGATTGTGGCTTCGGGCTACTCATAAATCAATCCCAGACACCATTTAATAATGCAGCTACTATTTCTTTCAATAATGGGACGGCTCTTGGGAATGAATTCATAAGATTTATGGAAGTTTCTTAGACCTTGCTATGAGGACATCATTGTGGAGTCTCTATGCTAGTATAAAAACATTTTCTTTGTATTCATCTGTATGCTTTATGGCTTTTATGATGAGCATTTTGTACTGTATATACTATCATAAATTTTACATAGGAACATCTCTGCTGATTATTGTTGTATATGGTGTATATAGAAGAAAGATTCTGAAATGGTGATGTTGGGTTTTGTTGAGCTGTGGGTTTGACTTGTGTCACTTTGAATCTTGGCAGTGGTTCCCTAGAGGCGAGAGTGAATTCACGACTCTGAGAAATACATAACATCAAAAACAAGGATAACTTATGAATATCCAGCATTTCTATTCCTCTTTTCTTACAGGAGTGACATTAAATGGAGAGCAAACTGCTCACAGATTTCACATTTGTCTATTCTGGAGTTTAGGAAAAGATATCAATAAACTATTTGTCATCACACTGTATGTATTTATATATATTTGTTTCTATTTTTAAGAAATTTTAGGAGAAACATCTGGGACAATCGTATTATACCACGACTTAGGTGCCCTTGAGCAAGGCACCGAACCCCCAACTGCTCCCCGGGCGCCGCAGCATAAATGGCTGCCCACTGCTCCGGGTGTGTGTCCACAGTGTGTGTGTGTGTGTTCACTGCTCTGTGTGTGTGCACTTCGGATGGGTTAAATGCAGAGCACAAATTCTGAGTATGGGTCACCATACTTGGCCGAATGTCACTTCACTTCACTTCACTTCATTATCTAAATTAGCCTAAACATATCTGGGGACTCCATTGATTGGCTTTGAAAGAGCAGCTCTTTGTACAAGATAATGACAAACAAAAAAACCTTTGCTTTGAAATTCAGCTTCCAGTGGCTTACCGGGAAATGTTATTGCTCAAGGATATGCGTTTATTTCATGTTCCTGGAATTATAAAGACATGTTTAGGAGTCAAGTCTCAAAACGGGAAAGTGGGAACAAGAATTGTGTCATACAAAGTAGATATGCCAAAAATAGAACTGAATATCTGATATGATGATTTGCTGTAGCACCATGCTCAGTTAAATGTATATATATTCTTTCTCAGTTAAAATAATCTTTGACAAGAGTGCTGTTGGAGTCTCATTTAACAGTGTGCTTCTAGTCATCCACTTCTTCCTCCATTTGCTCCATTAATTTAGATCTGATGAAGCCACTTGGATAAACAGCCTTTAATAAATGTAAAAACACGTCTAGACACTCTGGAATAAATTGTGTGAGATACTAAATTAATGTGTTCTAGCACCAAAGCATTCAAGACTGGTATTGAGCTCAGATTTAACACTCTTAAAAAAAAAGAAATGAGAGAAATGTTGATTATTAATTTTATTCTGTGCTGAAATTAATCAACAGAAAAATTTATAATATAATTTTTTATATTATCATCATTTATATCACTACATTTCAAGAATATGGAGTCAGTAAGATTATTTTTTTAATTATTTTAAGTCAGACTTTAATAATGTTACAAAAGATTTTATTAGGGATTCAAGCATGTAGCACTGAATCTGAATCTTGGAGAGATGGAAGTACTCACACTGTCTACAACGTCACCAAGGCTCGCCCTAATCGGCTTGATGGGGCGCTACAGCAGTCAAAAGTATGTAATCGCTTATAACTCCTAAACTGTCAGTCGCAGGCTCAAGTGTCTTATGCTGATGGAATCCTTGGCTTACATTGGACAAAATGCATGCAAGGTTTGCTTGTGAGCCTGGCAAAAATTTTGGGTATTTTGGATTATTTAAAAAAACTATTTTGTGAACTATTAGTCATAGGTTTTTCACCGGATTGGAACCGAACCAGTGCAGATATACTTCTCTGGACAATGAATATCAATTAAATATATATATTTAAAAAAGTAGAACTTTTGACTGACCATCGCAAAAGGACTCCAAAACTTTTGAAAGGGGCAGGGCCACTTTTACTAAAATGGCTTTTGAACAGAATGAGATATTGTCACCAAACTCAGAACACTTATGTAAGAGCTCAATCGGAGGTCACTTCAAAAAAATTGTGGAGTTTGGCCACGTGGTGGTGCTATAAGAAGGGAAAAAAACAAAAAATGGCTATAACTACGCAACCATTTGCAAGTCATGTTCTATTCTATTCATCCAAGTCATTTAAGGGGGCTTTCACACTGGCAGTTTAGTGCGGAACAGGGCACGGTTCGCATGAAAAATCGCTAATGTGAACGCTGTCATCGGACTCTGGGGTACCGAACCCGAGGCTACCTGTATAAGGCGGTCTGAGTTCGGTTGCTCCCGAACTGTGGCGCGGTTTGCGTGAATGTGCAAGCAACACGGACTTGGGTGCGCACTTGTTCAGGAAGTAAAGTATCCCGCGCATGCGTAACATTGTCGATCAGTGTTGCCAGATTGGAAATGCCCAAGTATCGTACCAGAAGTTCAAAATTATCGTATTTGGAAGAAAATTATCGTACACGAGTCAAAAGAGTTATTTATCTATTCTAAACCAACAACATTTCGACACGACCTGCAATTTACCACAATAGATAACAAGGCGTATTGTTGGACGGAAGCAGTGAGACAAAATACTATCCCATTATTTTCAGTTACTGTCTCCGGCGTGGCATAATAAAACATATTTAAATGATTTTTAACACTTGCTTCGTCGCATCCAGTGATGAAGGAATTTAGCTGTTTATGCGTGGTGCAGTTAACTCCACATCTGAGCCGCTGTCATCGGAATCCTGCGTGTTGCCCGATGTTGAAGGGGTTCTTTCTGTCATGGACCGCAACTAGTGCTCGTTGTCTTTAAAGCAGGGCACCCTCCTGCATTCTTAACACACCCTCAGGTACACACAAACGCATTTAGAGTGTCTGTAATGAGCCGATTTCTTGTATGAGTAAAGAAGCCATATGACTGCAACTACCCTCATTTAAATTTTCATAAAATTCTGAAATTATCGTACATTACGGGATTTTTTTCATTATTGATCGTACATCGTACAGAGGTAAAAATTATCGTACAAATACGATAATTATCGTACGTCTGCCAACACTGTTGTCGATATCATTGTTTCCTCAACACACTAGAGAGCCGAGGTTGATTCCACACATTCCTAAAAGTCCCAATTAAATTTATTAAAATTAAATAATTAAAATTATGCTGTGCATAATAGCACCAAAATAACAAAAAAATTACAACTATGCTCATTTGCGTTGTGTTCTCCATGCGTTTTCCGTGTGCGTTTGCAATGACGTAAGGTGACTGCAAATGCACCTGGGTTTGATACAACTATTGAGTGTGAAAGCAGACCAACACTGCGGGCGGTGCCGGGAACATTCGCGCTCGGGCTCGGACCGCAGCAAACGAACCCAGTGTAAAAGCCCTCTAAGATGCAAGTAAGTTGAGTGTTCCAAATCAGTCAATAGTGAGAGCGAGATTTCATTTCAGTTAGGAAGCTTTTGGAGCAGATATAAATGCTAAATTAAGAACTTTTTCCTGTGACTTTTTGAGCTTAGATGATATTAAATATCTCATCACAATCAGCTGCTAAAGAGGATGAATTGATACTGAACTGATCACATTCATTCAAGCCAGCTGCCTCCATTGACACACTGCAGCTGGTGAACAAATCGCATGTTCTGTCTTCGATTTTTCAAAGCTTTTTAACCTTCACAATGTTGCCTCCTCCAGTGTAATTTGTTATTAAATGTAAGCGATTAGCTGTACTAGTTGTGCTCCACTTGTTTAAATATGAGTGGAATGTTAGTCAAGGCTGTTTTTTTAATGCTGAATATCCGTTTCAGAGCTCATGTGAGTCAGGGCACTGCTGTTTCTTGCAGAACTGCACTCATTGACTTCTTCTCCTGCAGTCTGGCCATGTCGTTTGGAAAAAAAGAAGGAAAATGGAAGACGTAAGAAGTGTGGAGTTGAAACTGAGTGCTTGGCAGAGGGCGGTTAGGCCTGGTCAGTATAGATGCCAAGACATTCTGGAACTAGGAAAGGGGACTAAACAGGGCATTTGGATGGATGAAAAAGAGTCAGTAGATCATATTTTGGGTTCCCAGCTTGAGATGTTTATCCAGATGTTGGCAGCTGGAGGGTGCCGTTGCATTTATGTGCTATTTGTGATGTGCCTGTGATTACGATGTCTAGTATTTTTCCACCTTACTGAGACTTTTGAGCTCTTATAATTAGGCCATATATATATATATATATATATATACACACACATACACACACACACACTACAATCCTGCATTTTGCATGAAAATTTTCTTCTGATTTGTAAAAAATGGCCTACAATTACCCAATTATAACCTAACATACAGTTTTTCCTCCCATAAAAATAAGAATTAAGCTTTTACAAATTATATTAATACATTAATTATATGATATATTTTTACGTTACAAATGGTTCTTAAAGCAAAAATGTGACAAAACGCATCATACAGTATCTTGGGAAAGTGTTGGGTTTCATTCAGCAAGTATGATGTATATGACAGTGCAGTTATATTGTATGATTGATAGAAATTCTTTTTTTTGTAATTGTTTTTACACTAGAATATTACTTTGTGTCTTGAGTGGGCTTATTCCATGTGTGTTTTAAGCTTTCCATACTGTGCTTTTGAACCGAAGGCTGTTTTAAAGAACTCTATAAATATAACACATAGCCATACTCAGACTTGACAGTGACATTTGGTTCCAGTTGCAGTTAATTTGTCTTCTCTGTCTTTCAGAATCCTCCTCACTGTTATCGCTGGTCTGTCTGCATACTCCATTCACCTGCTGCTAAAATCTTCAGGCATTGTGGGTGAGTATTTCATTACACTGACCCGGTACCAGTTTAAGGCTCTCCTCAGTATAGTTAAAAACTGTTCCTGAAGCTTTGGCCTGAGCTAAGGTCATGTCCACTCTGATACGTTTTCGTTTGAAAATGCATCTTTTTCTCTCCGTTTTGGCCTTCCATCCACACTGAGATGGCGTTTTCATCAAGGATAACTTAGATTTTTGAAAATGCTCTACAAAGTGGATATACAAGTATTAGTTACCGCTGTATTCACGACGCAGTGTGGACTCTGAAAATAGAGGCTTTTGAAAAACACAAGTTTTGTCATGTGACAATTATTATACCAATACATATCCGTGTTTATACTGGTAATGTGCATGTTATGTGCTATGCACTTTCACACTATTGCTACAGAGGTGTTACTTTGTACACTCTTCATATCACAGTCCTTCAAAGATGAAAGCAAATTTACTCATGATCGCTATTTGCGGCAAAATACGAGAGCAGTTGCGTTATAGATCAGACATACAATCGTGAGTGTGTGCGACCTGGACGCGTCAGTGAATGATGAGTTATTTTCATAAATAAAATAATCCTGTCAGAAAAACTGCATGAAAACGTCTCATATCTGTTCTGTGTGTATCATCTTCAGCTTAACGGCTTTACACATGCACAGAAAGCGAATTTAACTTTTTCTGATGTTTCAGTGCAGATGAGACACTTTCGGACGGGGAGCAATTTAAAACGAAAGCACAGTTTTCAGATGCTTCCGGATTAATGTAGACTTAGCCTACATTGAAGAGCTGAGTTAGATGGAGGTGCTTAACTGATGTGGGATTGCTCTCTCTTTTGACCATCTGCCTCACTCTTCTGTGAGAGATTTTAATTGGCCAAAATATTTCTGGTGTGCGTTAAGCTAAAAATAGCCAAGCGTCTGCTGTGCTTGATCAGTTGTGGCTGTCATTGACAGTATAAGCCCATGGTTACATTGTTTCCCCAAATCAATGTTTACCCCATGCTTACCTTGAAATACAAACAAACCTTACATATAACATGATATTACTTACTGATTTACAATTCAATGATCAATTTGAATGACTGTCAAATAAATGTTATAAAACAGAACCTGATTTATTTATTATTATTCACATCTTTGTCCTTTTGTTGTCAGGCATTAGAGCTTATGAACAACTGGGCTTCCGAGCCTTTGGCACACCAGGAAAGATGGCTGCCGGCATTGCGATCACCCTACAGAACATTGGAGGTGAGATTGTCAAACGTTACGTCTCAGGAGACACAATGTATTGTTTTGTGGCCTGTCAAGGGCACAGCACACGTCTGCAGAGAGAGTGACTGGGCTTAGATAGATAGCAATGCTATTTGTTTCTCATTTACACTCTAGGTCTTTACAGTTATTTTTTAGTTTCTTCATTATCAAGGTAACCTGTCCTCCCAGGATTTCACTTCTATTACAGACTATCTGCTGATTATTATTGGAAATATAAATAATTTTCTTTTAAAAAATATTGAATGTTTTTATAGGTTATTCCAAGATGTCTGATAATTAGTTAATTACTATGAATAAATCTAAATTAATTAAATGAGTCTGTTGTACAACATGATTTTATTTTATTTTTTAAAGCTGAACTGTGTCTTAATCTACAGTGATGGAAAAAGACCCTGAGCTGGTTGGCGTTTGGTGCATGTTTATTAAAACTAAAAATAGAACTCATTCTCTTCTTTACTGTGACATTTGCTTCCAGGATAATAACCACAATCCCCTGGAGTGGACGAATGTGTCCTGGATTTGGTTGTTTACTGTATATGTGAGTGCGTGTGTATAAATCTCACAGTCTCCTCTCTCTCTTTCTCCTTTCATAGCCATGTCCAGCTACTTGTACATAGTAAAGTATGAGTTTCCACTGGTTATCCAGGCTTTTCTCAAGGTGGACAATCCATCAGGGTGAGTACACATGTCTGTGCACGTTTAAAGTCGTGGTTTAGTTCTCAAAAAGCAACACAGATACATCATCTTGAATTTCTTTATTACCATGTGACCCGTTTCGAGCGTGTTAGGGTATCAGCAGCTGTGCACAAAGACTTACTAGAAAGACAAATAAAACATGAGATCTGTGTCACTTCTCTAAATGTTTCTGCGAGATAACAGTGGCATAAAATGAAAAACAGAGTTGCAAGTTTCCTGCATCAAATGTTTCTCTTGAGAAAAAGACCCAGTGATGTCTCATCAAAAGTCTCAGACTGTGTTTATGCGATTAAACGTCGTCCGAGTTAGAATTTTATGAACTTTTATTTAAATGAAACACAATTAAAAGCATTAAAAATGTCCTTTGGGGAGAAAAATGGTAAGAGACAGAAAGCAGTGTGTGGGCACTAAAAGGTTGTCTGATTAGTTGAGTCTGTAAAAGCATCTCTTTCAATGCTTTCCTTTTTCTTTTTGTCAAATGCCAGCCTTTCATCGTGGGCACGAGGGTGTTAATGCTAGCCACCACATCAGTTTGGCCCCTGGTAATGATTACTGCCAATTTGTGTATGTGTGAGCTGTGCAGTTTCTCTCAGATCAATAGGTCCCTGAGGATTTCTGAGTCACACACTAAAATCCTCCGGCAGTATTGTGTGGAAGTGTGTGCGTGTTAGAGGAATACTATGATAGATGGACTAGATTTGATGAGAACAGGTTTGTATGCATGTGAAGGTCAGATCTCCCCTGACTATAACACTCGGATGGCCAGCAAAGGATATGTGTGTGTATGTGTGTGTGACGGTCCATGACGCAAGCTGACTGCAGATGCTGTGATTGGAGCTCGGCCTGACCGAAGGCCTGTGCACACACTCTGGAGGACGCCTCAAAAACTCCACGGAAACGACCTTTGGCTGCCTCATTTGAATTCCTCACCTCTCCAGGCGAGCGAGCGAGGATCACGAAGCAGTAACAGTGACTATTCATTTCAGTTTTAGCAGGCAGTGCCCATGAATCTACATGTGTGACAGTCTGTGGAAATGAACACCAGTAGGAAAGTTAAAAAAAAAGACCTGTCATTGTAGACCGTGACACAAATGAAAACAAGGAAGAAGAATAAACAGTCCATTCTGTAAATTTTGCCAGCAAGACAAAATATGTCAAAATATTTGATTATATGCTCAACAATTCAAAAGTTTGGGGTTGGTAAGATTTTTTAAATGTTTTTGAAAGTCACTTATTTATTTGATCGAAAATACACTAAAAGCTGTAATATTCTGAAATTGTATTGCAATTTACAATAACTGTTTTCTATTTCACTATATTTTAAAATGTTTATTCCTGTGATGCAAAGCTGAATATTCAGCATCATTTCTCCAGTCTTGAGTGTCACAAAATCCTTTAGATATCATTCTAATATGCTAATTTGCAGCTCAAATTATTATAATTTTTTATTGTTATTATCAATGTTGAAAACAGTTGTGCTGCTTAAAATTATTTGTGGAAACCACAATACATTTGTTTTTTCAGGATTCTTTGATGAATAGAAAATTCAAAATAATAGCATTTATTTTAAATAGATGTATTATGTAAAATGTTTATGTGCATTCTATAAAATAAAATAAAAACCTTTTGACAGCTAGGATAAACTGTAAAAAGAAATATAAAGAATGTAAAAAAAAAATTACATGATCAATCAGACTACATATTGCAACTTTATTTTTCTGTAAATCATGAGATTCAACTAAACAGTTTTAAAAAAGTTCAAATGACTCCTAGAACAAACTAGATATATTTAGAACTAGAATTTTTTTTACAGTCTGGATATTTTTGTTAGCAATCTTTAACAGCAATTTGGTCCTGATATGCGAATGATGGCAATGCAGATAAAAGACAGAAAGCTGTTCCATGTGTGAAAGTGGCTGCTTTCCTTCTTTCCTGTCTTGCTATTTGTCGAATGTATTTTAAGTCACTTTGGTAAGAAAGCTGGTTAAAAGCGTGTAAATGTGGCCATTCATTCTGCACTCAGACATGTCCTCATCCAGACTAGACATGGAGGGGTGGATGGGTGCAGAACTGTTGAGAAGAAGTAACTCAGGCAAGTGTTGGCATGCCTTTCAATGGCTGACTCACACTCCTGCCCATGTGAAAGATAATGAACATCGCACACATATGGATGCTGAGCTAACCAGTACCATGGACGAGCACCAGTGCTGCTGATCTTGTACCTGGTACTGTTCACCTCACTGAGATCACATCTCCACCTCATAAAATCCTCCCTCAACTGAACATCTTTGGCTTGATGGAGTCACTCTGTTGTCTCATATCAAGCTGAATTTCCAGGCAGGGTACAGGCCGTCCCTAATAATTCTCTCTCTCTCTATATCTTTGTTGTTCAGAGCTTCTTCAAGAGATGCCATGTTTCTAGTCTTAATGGGTGCAGAATAACAAGATTAGCAGCTTTAGGACGATTTAGAGAGGGAGAGGATTTCCTCTAAATTGGCCTGTGATTGAGCACAAGGGTTTGGGTCTAAATAGCTGCTTAGTCACATATCACAAAACATTTAAAGGGCACTGATCACTCCTGCTGCTCCAAAAAAAACTTTAAGTCCGATTTTGACAACAACAAAAAAAAAACAGCAGGAACAGCAATATGATAAAAAAAACACACAAAGTTAAATTAATAAATGCATCAGTATTAATTATCACAATAAACAAGTCTTCCATTAAAATAAGCTAGTAAAACAACCAAAAAAAAAACAAATAAAAATGGTAAAACAACGCACAGTTTGAATTTATGAATGTAAGAATCAAAAAATTTTTTTTTGTATGTTATGTATTCATTATGTTTTTTTTCTTCCTTTTTATTTCAATTAACAAAAATGGTTTTTAATAGTTTTAGATTACAATAGCACTGGTAAGAATAATATCTGACCATCATTTTTATCTGACATAAACTAAATGAAAAGGAAAGTCACTTTGACTCGCATACCAAAAGTGAAAAAGGATAAACAAACAAAGAAATTGATTTATTTTAAATAACTAAATACATCTATTGTTGTAACAAAAATTACAATCCTCATCATCTTCCATACTATTTTAGGGAAATTTTCATTTACACAGAGTTATCAGTTGTGGATAAGAGGATTGTGGATTGCGGACTAAGTGTGGACTGAACCATTTCTAATTCTGTTTTTGTGATGTTTGGCAGGGAGTGGTATTTAAACGGCAATTACCTGGTTGTCATTGTATCGTGCTGTGTCATCTTGCCGCTGGCTTTAATGAAGCAGCTCGGTAAGTCATCTCAAACTGATTCTTATGCACACATCTCTTATTCTGCTTGTAACTTGATGTCTGCACAGCCACATGATGTAAATTATTAGCATATATATTTTATTGAATTGTAAGAGTGTTGCAATGATCAGACTTCTCACAGAGGTGTTGTGGGTAATTGTCACTTACTCATCTCACGGTGTGTTTCAGGGTACCTGGGCTACACCAGCGGTTTCTCTCTCACTTGTATGGTCTTCTTCCTTATTGCGGTATGTTTTATGCTCTAATTATAAATATTGTCAATGGTGGACCAAAGAATGAAGACAACGTTTCTTTCAATATTGTGTCTAAAATTTAAATTACTTCTTGTTTATTTAACTGTTAAAAAAGTTAATTTATTTGGGGTTGCCTATCCCTTTAAAAATGCTTCATTCAGTTGCCATGTGCTGCTTAGTATTCTAATCACAAAGCAGTACTCTGCTATTTTGAATTTTATCTCTAAATAAAATGCTGAGAGCATGAAAATTATTATTTAATCTTGAAACAGTTCCAATTAACAGTTTATAAATCTCATAGTAAGCTGGGGGATTTTAGGATGTGCTCATGTTTTCCACCAGCAGGATCAGTGTGTTATGTTGTGTGAGTGTGCCTTGTATTTTTAGAGTGGGGTTGTGTTTGGTGCACCTCACTGACCTAGTTTTGAAGGGGAGCTTTAATCTTTGCACACGGCTCTCACTCTCTCTCCTCATGCTGGTGTGTGATTGTGGCATTGGCTGTGCCACATGTTTGCGCTGGATTTATAAAACCGTCTAGTCTTCACACCAAAGTCTGAATATGATAACATTGCCTCTCTCTTCTTCTCTTGATTCATCATCCCTGCTGTGATGTGAGCGAGCACCAAATGAAAAGACACAATGGAGCCACTTCAACATACACTCTCTCTCTCTCTCTCTCTCTCTCTCTCTCTCTCTCTCTCTCTCTCTCTCTCATCCGGCTGGTCATGTGACTGATGAAGGACATTATAAAGCAGTGATGTGTACCTTTTAGGATTAAAGGGGTCATATCATGAGAAATCATGCTAAACCATCTCAAAAAGACCATCTTTTGAAACTAAGCAAGCAGTAAGAATGACTCCTCCTTGGGTTTCTGACATCAGAATACTAAAAAAAACAAATACTACCTACATTTATAGCAATGCATGTTTTAAGTCTTAAGCCTGTAAAGTGTAAAATAATATTTAGAATAATCTAGTTTTTTAAAAATAGAACAGTTATTAAAGCTTTAGACAATGTCAATAGTGTCAATATGTGTTTTTTGTGCGAGATCATATTTAATACATCAGGCTTTTATGGCTCATAAAGTATGATACTGGAGAATATGGAGCTCAAACTACTAACATAAAATGCATATGAATATCAGTTGTCACACTATATCTCGCAATAATATGTTTTAGTAAGATGATATTTAAATGCTTAGTATTATGATCAAAGCACTATATTTATTTATTGTGGTGCACAACATATAATGCAATGTAATACAATAATTATTGAGAAATTAACAGATAAATGTTCCCCAAAAGCCTGATCATATTTGATACTTTCATTTTAACATGATAAAAAAAAAAAGATTGCTTCAATCCAAGTGTTTATCTTGATATATTACTAACAATATAAAATATATTCTTATGTTTACTTTATAAAAATAGGTTTTACAGGGAAAAAAGCTGAAATGGGATGTTTTTAGAATTATACTAAAAGACTTTTAACTTGCTAAAAATAGTAAACAATTGGCAGTCACACATCAGAAGGCATGTAGTAGATTATGTACAATAAGTTTTGATAACATAAAAGGCTTTATATGATTTAAAAATCATGTCCTGTTTGATTATAATGAGGGACAGAAATCAAGAAATTTTCATTAATTTCCCAATGTGATTAACTATAAGTGGAACCTAAAGAGAAAAATGATTAAATGATGACATGAACCCATAAAAACTCATTGCAAGATCAGCACAACCTACACAGGACTAATTATTCAATCTCTCATCTCTCTCCAGGTGATCTATAAGAAGTTCCAGGTGAAATGTCCTTTTGAAGACTTTGCCTATAACAGGACAGGGTTGGGCTTTAACACAAGTGTGGCAGCTGGTCCCGGAGGAGTGGAGATGACCCCTGAGGGTGACCCTGCCTGCACCCCCCGCCTCTTTAACATCAACTCACAGGTATATCACCGTGTGACTGAAATCATGCTATGACATTCATATGAGTCGTGTGATATAAGACTTTAAGCCAAAATTAAATGACAAACACTGCAGTTCCCAATAAGCCTTTGCATGACTCGCATATATTTGGGCTTAATCCAAACAAGCCTTTAGATACCAGTTCTCAAACTGTATGAAAATCTGGATTTTCAGCTTATGTAATATATTCACATTTATAAAGTACATGTAGTCGGGAACCTTTAATGGACTGTGGTTTTATATATTATTGCCAAGAAGTTCGCTAAATTGGAAAAATATGAGCCGAAAGATGGCCATTTCTCACTACCTTTTTTACTACCGCTCTGTTATTGTAGGGTACAAAAATCACAAACATCTCCTTAAAGTGACAGTTCATACAAAAATAAAGAATTTGTCATCATTTGCTGACCCTCATGTCAAACCCATATAGCTTTCTTAAATGTGTAAGTCTGTAGTCAGCTCAGTCCGTCTTTGTGTGCACAGGACTGGCATTTTAAATGAGTCCAGGCCTGAGCTCTGTCCAACTCTGACTTAATCACAGCTACAATTAGCTCTCTGTTATGTGCTACAGTGTTTAATGGGCTTTAAAGCGTGGGGTTTGGGGTTTATGGTTGCCGCTGTTGTATCCGTGGTGACGTGATGTGGTCTGGTTTGTGTGCTTTTAGACGGCCTACACAGTTCCCATCTTGGCGTTCGCGTTCGTGTGCCACCCAGAGGTGCTGCCAATTTACACTGAGCTGCGCAAGTAGGTGGCAAGTTCTTTCACAGGTCTAGAATCACACATGAGTCACGCTGTGCATATGGATGCTATTACACTGTGCGTGGCTACCCATCTGCTTCACTGTCCAGAGAGCTGGGGTTTAACCATGCTGGAAGTAGCAGATTTACTCAGGCATTCAAGGAATATTACAGATTCAATGCAAGTTAACCCCAACCAACAGTATCTTTGGCATGCTCTTTTAATAATGTTCACAAAACCAGTCATAAGGGTAATTTTTTTTTCTAAATTTCTACACCATTTGAAAGCTGAATAAATAAGCTTTCCACTGATGTATGGTTAGTATGGTATGACAATAATGTTTGGCTGAGATACAGTACAACCATTTGAAAATCTGGAATCCGAGGGTGCCAAAAAAATCGAAATATTGAGACAATTGCCTTTAAAGCTGTCTAAATGAAATCCGTAGCAATGCATATAACTAATCAAAATTCATTTTATATATTTACAGTGGGAATTTTACAAAATATCTTCATGGAACATGATCTTTACTTAATATCCTAATGATTTTTGGCATTAAAAAAAAAATCTATAATTTTGACCCGTACAATCTATGTTTGGCTATAGCTACAAATATACCCCAGTGACTTAAGACACTGGCACTTAGAATGAAAGTAAATTGGGGTTGATCTCTAAACATTAAAATACTGTTATAAAAATACAGCCACAGAACTTAAGCAATATGCATGTTAGCTTGGTTTTAGCAAAAAAAACAAACAAAAAAAAAACTTCTAACCTTTTCTATTTGAAGTTAAACTGTTCAAAAGTTTGGGATCAGTAAGAGTTTTTGTTTTTTAATTAAATTAAATTGATTAAAGTTGACAGTAAAGCCTTTTAGGCACTTGTATCACTCTTTTAAAATATATATTAAGCAGCAACTGTTTTCAACATTAATAATAATAAAAAACGTTTCTTGTTCATCAAATCAGAATATTTGAATGATTTCTGAAGGATCACGTGACACTCAATATTGGAGTGATGATGCTGAAAATTAAGCTTCGCATCACAGGAATAAATTAAATGTAAAAATATATTAAAACCATAAACTGTTCTTTTAAAATATAATATAATATTTCACAATATTATTGTTTTCACTGTATTTTGATCAAATAAATCCAGCCTTGGTTAACATAAGTGACTTCTTGCAACAGCATTAAAAGCCTTATAGACTCCAAACTTTTGAACAGTAGTGTATTTACAATTTTGCACACCCTGAAAACTTCTCTACACCGCAACCTTAATTTTTGCTTTTATACAAGAAGAAACAAGCTGAAATGATTTATTTCTGGTTATCAACATTACACCACAAAACATGGAATATTATATTTAAGTACATAGAAAAAACGGTCTCTTATAAAGACTTTAAAATGCCAAAATTGGAAATTAGTGTAAATATTTCTGCCTTATGACTATATCAGAGATTGTTAGATGAGACTGGAGTGTGTTAAACTTTATAAACTTTATGAACTATTATCACTATTTTTTTGTCCCATCCTTATGTTCACTGATTTCAGCCCTACAAAGACAAAGATGCAACACGTCTCCAACATCTCCATTGGAGTCATGTACATCATGTACCTCTTGGCTGCTCTGTTCGGGTATCTGACCTTCGTTGGTGAGGACTATTACCATCACTCCCTTTACTATATGTGCATTCTTTCTTCATGCAGACAATTTTCTCAAAATAAATAGAACATGAGTAAAATGATGACAGGAGTAAGTGACAATAAAAATAACAGTCGGATTGCAGTGGCATTTGTAATATTGAAATATTAAGGTGTAGTCACGCTTACATTTAACAGAAAAAATTTGAAATCACTGAATTTCGCTTATGAAATTTTATCAAACAACAGTAAATGTGTGAATGGGAGGTGTTATTTTATTTCTTGAGTTAGCTTGCTAAGGCTTAAACTATAGAATCCATAAGAAAGTCTCTGTACTGGATGAGCAAATATGAAGGGAACACTATTTTAAAACAGATAAGAGTATCTTAAAATGCATGCAACTGTTTCCAAGTTTCCAAATGTTCATGTTTCATTGTGGTCAGGCTGTTGACTCCATTGTAGGCCAAAGATAAGATTCAGAGTCTGATTTTGGACTTGCTTGGATGGCTAATGCAGAGTGAACCAAAATCTAGGGCAAGACAGAAATGCAGTACGTTACAGAGCAAGAAGCAGCAGGGAATGGTAGTTGCCACAGTTGCTGAAGGTCATGTGGTCGTCCAGGACAACTACTACAGATCATGAGGAGACAGCAGTGTGACTCAGCTGAGATGGAGAGAGTGGAGGAGGTTTTGTTGAGGAGAAAGAGGAGGTGAGACCTGTCAGGATGAATGTGCTGAGTGGTCACTCGAGTTGAGATGTCAGAGGCCAGCTGAGATCAGTGACTGCAGCGGTAAAGAGGCAGGAAAGAGGTTTTTTTCTTTCTTTCTTGTTTTAGATACAAAATTGTAATATTTACAGCTTTTGAAGCATAAGAGCAGATTGAGACCTGCTCAGCTGTCAGCATGTGTTTGCTGATGTCACAGATCTATTTTCATCAGTTTCGTCAGTGTTATAAACTCAAGGTCATGTTGAAGTAGTACTAGCACTCCATCTAGTGGCCGTTGTGTCTGGATAAAAACCATAACTGTGTGTGGAATAAGAGTAATCAGATGCAGTAAATCGTAAATCTCAAACTGTGGTCAATGAAAAATCAGTTACTCAGTTAATTTGGTCTTAATGTTTTTTTTTTATTATTGTTTATATATATATATATATATATATATATATATATATATATATATATATATATATATATATATATATATATATATATATATATAATTACAGTTTACAATAACCATTTTTTATTTTAATATATTTTAAAAGATTAAAAAAAATTTTTACATTCCTATGATGCAAGCTGAATTCTTAGCATAATTTCTCCAGTCTTCAGTGTCACGTGATCCTTCAGAGATCATTCTTATATGCTGATTTGAAAAACTTTGAACATTTCTTATTATTATCAATGTTAAATAGGTATAAATGTACAGTGATAAATGTAATGATTCAGCTGGTTTATCAACATATTTTAATGAATTAACTTGTGTTAACATTTATTTGTGATCAAATATTTCTGTTGTGTCAGTTTAGAAATTGATTCAATTCGGTCCAGCTTCTTAACTAGTCTGTTTAATTTCAGTAAATTAAAAGGTTTATTAAAAGTGAGAGTATTTTCTGGTTTCCCCCAGATTTTAGTTGTTAGGTGCTCCGCAATTTTCAAAAAGTTATTTCTTTATTTATTTTATTTGTATTTTTTTAAATGGTCCACCACTTTAAAAAAGTTTGAGAACTATTGAATCATTTTTATTATTAAGAATTAGTATAATTGAATAAACCTTCTTTTTTCTACATTTAAAATGAAATTGAACTTGATATTACATTGAAATGAATATATTTGTGTGTAGATAAGGTGGAAGCTGAGCTGTTGCACACCTACAGTCGAATCGACCCGTATGACACACTCATCCTGTGCGTTCGTGTGGCGGTGCTGACCGCCGTCACACTCACTGTACCCATCGTGCTGTTTCCCGTGAGTTTTACACACTCTCACACACATTTGAGACCTTTACAATTCAAAATAAACTACATCTTACCAGGTTACAGCTTTGTTAGAGGAGACAGGATCAGATGACTGGCAGTATTTCAAAGCTTTGCCTTTTAATGTCTTTTCTCAGGTAAGGAGAGCGATTCAGCAGCTGTTCTTCGCAAATAAAACCTTCTGGTGGCCACGTCACATTGCCATAGCTGTCACCCTCCTCACCCTCATCAACTTACTGGTCATCTTTGCCCCGAACATCCTGGGCATCTTCGGGGTCATCGGTGGGTTTGGTGCTATTCTAGTCTCTTTATAGCACACATTCTCTTCTTCTTTCTTGTGAAGTTTCATTGGCGTGAAAAGAGTGTGAGATACAGTGTCCTTAAGTTTCACCATGACAACATCAAGGACCTCAAGTCACTTTTATCTCCACATGCATTAAAGTCTCAGACTATAATACTGTATGAACAGTTCCAGCCGTGCATAAATCCATTGCCAGCAACATTATTAATCTCCTTTGGAATGTGTATATAATTATCAGCAAAGTCCAGTTTCTCCTGGTCTCACACTTATCTTGACAACACTAATTGTGAGTTTTACCTACCTCAGAGAAGAATGAACACTATTGTTCTGCAAGTGCCTAACCGCCATGAGAAATCTCTCAGTGGCTTATGTAACTTAAATAGCATTAGCTCAAGATTTTCTGACACTGTTAAGACTTAGGCATGAGGCACGATGTTAGTGAAGTATGAAGGTTTAGGTTTACTGTACATGTGTTTATTGTTCCGTAGGTGCCACGTCCGCGCCGTGCCTCATCTTTATATTTCCAGCTGTGTTTTACATCCGCATTGTTCCCAAGGAAGAGGAACCCTTGCGCTCAGCGCCGAAAATCATTGTGAGTACTTGGACATGCTGTATTTGATTCCTTCCCATTCATCCACAGTGGGATCAGGTTTCTTACCTCTTGTAGGAATGTAGATGCTTTGAAAACTTTCACACTGTTAAATTGAGATCCTCTGAAAAGCAATCATGCTAAGAGCTTCGGAAATCCCTTGGGTAAATCTTTGGTGCGATCCAAGACTATTGTAAACTAGTAAACTAATTCCTCCTTAAATTACAGCAAACTCCAGGAATCTTGGGGCGAAACCTGAATGTATAATTTTAGTATATGTGAGTCTCATGAAACGTTCAAAAAATAATTAAATCTTTTTTAAAAAAGTATATTTTTTGTGTTTTTTAAAGACATTTTAACATGACATAAGCATTTTTTCTCCCTCTCTTTTTTTATTACAGTAACTTTAAAAATACATTTGTAAAGTTTGCAAATATATATATATATATATATATATATATATATATATATATATAAATAAAATAAAAGTGTCACAAATGTCACAATGCAATAAATAAATACCTTAATGTTCAGAAAATTGGCTTCATTTTGTTTGCACATTTTATTTCATTTCTTACCCAGACATTTCTTCATAATATGCACCCAATCATATTTTTAGAATACATATTCCATTATGTATTTCATTTTAATGTGCTCAAATGAGCTTAATTTTAATACAAAACATGTTTAAATGTGCTTAATTTTAAAAGTTAAATCACACAATGCAAGAAAACGTATGAAAAAACCTGTAATGTGCTGAAAAGTCTTAATTTTGTTTGCAAATTTCATTTTGACCCTGACATTTCTTGATAATGTGCACCCTGTAATACTTTTTAGATCACATGTTTCGTTAATCATTTTGGCAACATTGTTAGTAATCTTGCCTCTCTCCTTCTTTTATAGGCTGCTTGCTTCGCCTTATTAGGAGTCCTGTTTATGATAATGAGCCTGAGCTTCATCATCATTGATTGGACATCAGGGACCAGCAATGGAAGCATTGGTCATTAAGGCCTCACCCTCTAATGGTTTATGCTCTTTAGTATTACTCTCGGGTCAGTAGTTGGGGAGGATGCATAATCTCTCAGTGATCAGTCACAAGAGTAGTACCAGATTCTTAGCTTTAGTTGCATTCAATTATTGTATTATTTAGCCATGCGACCTGCATATGCTATAAATGGGGTCTTGCCCCATCTCAGGCCGCAATAAAAACATTTAAAGTCCATCCGCTCCTAAAAAGGAGTGGTTGGGACAAGGAAATAGGGAGAAATAACCAGAACAAGAAAAACAAAGCAGTATGCAGGGTTTGCAAACAAAAGGGATTTTGCATTCTAACCAAACAGACTCATCCACTGGCCCAACCTCCCATCCATCCCTTCATACCTCTGCCCTTCGGCCACATTCACAAGAGATTAGAATCACAGTAAGTGCTCAGTCCTTATGGGAGGATTGGTGGTTATTAAAGCATATTTCATCATATTTCATGTTAGATATAGCAATACTCTGTGCAATAGCTGTGAGATATCTGACACTGAAGGCTCTTGAGAAGCCTTGTCCAGAATCCAGCCTTGATTTGGCTGCAGTCTATTACACAATTTCAAATTTATGCAAACTGTACGTATAGATGAACTGGTCACATTTTATATGGATTTATAATATTTATCCTTTCTACAGTATTTACAGATAAATATATTAGTAGATATATGAGCATAAATATACATGATATATATAAGAGTATTCTGATTCATCTGGTGTTCTCAAGGTTGTCTCTCACATCCTTTTACAATATTATATTTAGCTAAAATGCGATATTTAGAAGATTTAGATTTAAAAAGACAGAATCATCCAAGATGAAGGCACAATCTTCTTTTTTTAGGAACACTACTGGTTGCAATGGGAAAGCACAGTCAATCATAGGGTCAGTTTATAATGATCCCATGAGTTCTGCTGACAGACTGATTTTGAAACACCAAAAACATAGATTCACAGGGTCGAGAAACAAATGTGGTGCATTGATGCACATTAATGTTTTAGCTACAGGATGGTAACATTGCCCGGTGGAAGCTGATCAGTTTTGCTTCTAGATAGGCTTCAAAGAGAGGCTATTAACCCAAGTAGACAGATGATTTTGGTCATTTAGCGAATATTGAAACTGTAGCACTTTCAGTTGAAGCACAACTTGCGTTCAGTCTCTTGACCCAGCTACAAGTTACAACATAATCATAGATTAATATATTTTGTAGACAGATATATGAATTAAATCACATGTACTACTAACTGTAAATTGTTTGAAGATAAAAAGTAATGTGTGGATGTCTAACATGGTACATGAATATTTTAAACATTGTAATTGAAACTTGTCATCCTAAAAAAACTATAAATTAAGCACTTACTGGCCCATAATGATCTTAGTGGTAACACTGTGGTGTTTTAGTGTGTGTGTATGTGTGTGTTCTCTCCTCTTCTTGCTAATGGAGAAAAAATACTTCAGTATGTGAATGTACTGTAATGGACTATAAGATGTCTAAATGGATAAATTGTGGTACTTTTTTATTCATTTTTGTCTGTTTAATTCATGTTTAATGGATAGACCAGCCACACATATAACTAAATCATCATATCTGTGAACCTGTATTAGCATAATTACATATCTTGATATATTTTTTCAGTGTTTTACATGTCCCTGGTGCTGCATCGAGGGCCTGTCAGACAGTAAAAAGACACTGTAATTTATTCCAGATTACAATCTGTACTTCCTTGTTTATCATGGCTTCATTTCCCTCTTTGTGGTCTTTTGGATATAGATACATATATAGAGAAATTAATGATTAAATATGTCTGCATGATTGCTGAAGTGCATCACTGAAATAACCCATTGATCATTTTTTGGTAAAGAAGCATTAAGTTGTGTGTTCTGGTGATGGTGAGATGTTATTTGTAGTGGTGTAATGCCTCACACACCAATGTGGTTTCTCAAGCACAAAAGTGTCCCATTGTTTTAGCAGTGTGTGTTGATGTCTGTTCACATGCCTGAGAACTAAATGTGCCAGTTGTTAAAGAATTGCCAGTATCCGTCCTTGAATATACCAGTGGCTCTAAATGATTCAAAGTCTGAACTTTACTTTGAAAGTAGTCACGTTGCCCAAGTTGCATTTCACCCCAAAATCAGACAAGAATAAATATATAATATATGTTTCATTATTTATATACTTGTATTCAGCTAGGACACATCAAAGTGGACAAAAGTGACAATTAATAGATGTTTCTGGTCTTTTAGAACTATCAAAGAATTCGAACAAACAGCACAAAATCAGCATATATTAAAAAAAATATTTTGAAAAAATCTCATCGGCCCCAGATGTGCATATCTATTCAATTATGATATATATATAAATATATGTATGTATGTATATATATATATATATATATATATATATATATATATATATATATATATATATATATATATATATATATATATATATATATATATATATTTTTTTTTATATAACAGGCTATATATCTATATAACTGTCATTTGATTTTGGGGTGACATTTGGTGAGATTCACTGAGAGAGATTTTAATTTTGATTTGATGGTGTTTATGATTATTTTTAAACAGAGCATAATGTCTATGAGTATTTTATGTCTATGAGTATTTTATATCTTAGAAATAACTCTGTCTGATGTATCCACTGCATAAAATAATGATTTTATGATGACGGTAGTTCAAGTTAATCAGTAAGATCTTATAAACTTCCTATCAGTTGAAAAATCTTTAGTATCAATGATGAATCATGGATAAATATGGTTCCATTTATTAAAGCACAGTCTGATTGCTGCAACTACAGCATTAGCAGGGGTGCACCAGAAACTGACCTGAATGACAAGATCCCCCATGATGCAGTGCTTCCATCCCCAGGCTTTTACACACAGCTTTGTTGATTTTGAGCTGATGCCTGGGCTGCACCTGCAGATCACATCGTTACATGATCTCCAAATCTGCAAGGTATCGCAAAGTAGCAGATAAGATTTGAATTGTCTTTTTAGCAGCTGTGTACTTGTGTCCATTCAGCGTGATGTTTCCCTTGTGATGTAATGAAAGTGTCATCTGTTTGTAACAGTTTAAACGAGTTCATTACTTACATGGCAGCATTTATAAATAATGTACATAAATGTAAACCCTTTATATTATAAGCACATCTGTAGTTTGTATATTGTAAATAGTCAGATCATGTTTAGTCTGATGATTAAAACTTAATAATTTTTAAAAATGCTTTTTAAAAAGTCAGTTTATGTCTTTATTTTCTTTATTCTCAGTATCGAGTACATTGCTGGCAGTTATTGTACTGTAAACAATGTTCAAATAAAATAAAATAAAGAATAAATAATATTAATTCATTCTTGATTCAGTCTACAGCTGTATTTCTCATATTCATGTGTTTATTTGATATCTCTGTGGCTCACAGAACAGGTGACCAATACAAAGGGGAGTTGAATGCTCTGTTTACGTGTCATAGATCTATCTAAAGCAAAATTGCAGGTTGAGATGAGGTGTCTATTTCAAGGGCACATTGGTCTGAAAGCAGTTCCGGGGAGCAAACCTACAGATCTTCTCTTCCTCCCTCAGCAGCTGTCTCTTTTCCTTCCTGCTGATTGTTCACTTAAGTGTAAAGCTGTTTATGTCAAAACAGAATCTTGCTTTGAAGCAGCAGTTTCCTGAAAATGTTCACATGGTTTGTGTTTCCTCCTCACAAGAAAATGTGCGGATAATCTATTTGAATTCATTCGATTTGACAGACATGCTGAATTCCAGAAATATACTAAAGTTGAATGTACAGTACAGTGGATGACATCAATACACCTTTTAAAATAGAGGC
Organism: Carassius carassius; assembly: GCF_963082965.1. NCBI lineage: Eukaryota > Metazoa > Chordata > Actinopteri > Cypriniformes > Cyprinidae > Carassius > Carassius carassius. Next base: position 14,907,689 of record NC_081798.1, read on the forward strand.
ACTTTATTGGCAGAATGAAAAACCTTTAAAACCCATGGAACTTTTCTACTGGACAAAAAGTTCTGTATAAGTTCTATCTTTAGATTATTTAATTGTTTTCAAACATGATACAAAAAAAAAGTTCTTTAAACAATGATTCACTGAAAGGTTCTTTCAGAATCAAAATGTTTCTTCTGTGGCATATTGCTGAAATTGCTCTAATTTATCTAAATTACTTTCCATATAATGCTGTTTATCTGCATGTGTTATCCAATTATAATCTGATATAATCTTCATTTCACAAGGAAATTATGCAGTCACACTTTTATACTCCTTTCAGTAGGCTATATATATAATGTTTATCCACATTATTTAATGTGTGAAACTTCCGGTGTCATTAGCTTCATATTCTGTTAGCAGTAGTAGCTACAAGAACTCGTTATGTTTATGCTGTTTTACTTCATTTTATATTTTAATATTTCAAAATGGTATTTCTTATCAAATTATTTCACACAATAGTTTTGCTGTTTACTACACGATTCTTCTAATCATTTACATATCGTTGCTAATAAATCAGAAGTCTCGCACATTCACAGAAATTTCGAGTTGCAAAATAAAAAGAAATTCTGCTAATTGAGAGTAGGCTACTGTCTTTCTATCTTGAGTTTAGAAATAAAGACTTAAGATGCAAATTAAACAGCTATTAAACTCAATTGTTAACAGTTCACTTTTTGAATGACTTTTAAACAGGCTAAATGGAATTTAGAGTAAAGTATGACTACTTTCAGACACACGGGGGCGGTATAAACAGACAGGTCTAGCTCTCTGTCCTAATGTTGTTTGCTCTAGCTAGTCCAACGAAGGAAATGCAGTCCATATGGAAAGATCATTGCGAGCTATTACTTTAAACAAGGTTTTATCTCCTGCCTAAGCGCAAATCATACAGAACACATGCTGAAATCAGTGCGTCAATATTGACATAAGTCTCAACAAAATACATTTCTAAAAGAGGCCCTAAAGAATGTCATTTGTCACCACTGAAGGGCAAACAAGAGAAAGTCAGCTGTACTACACACACACACACACACACACACACACACACACACACACACACACACACACACACACACACACACACACACACACACAGGCCATTTTGTGTAAAGAAACATACCAATACATATATAATATAATATATTACATAATCAAAAATAGTTGTTCTTATAATAATTAATAGCCTACAAATAAATAAATAACCCACTAAATTTAAAAAGAGAGTTTAAATGAATTTATAAAATACAATAAATAATATTTTTTTACATTGTTCTGTAATTAATTCGCTGTTATTTTGTTATTTATTTAGCTATTTAAGGTACTTCGGGAGTAGATACTTGGTATTTTCTTTAAAGTCGAATACTGCGGAAAAACTACATTTCCTATGAGCGTCGGCGGCGGACCAATCAGAGAGAAGCTGGCTGGCAACGCGTGAGGAGCCCAGCAGTTCTGAACTGTCTTCTGCTGTGTGTGCCAGAGAGAGCAACTTCTCAGCAGACTGGGGTGTGGCGGCTGTGAAAACACTGAAGGAAATCAGAGAGCGCTCAACGTTAGCTAACTAACGGCGCATAATATCCAAAACCCTCGACAATCAGTGAACGGACTTAACCGAGGAAGAAAACAGCGGAGATTTTTGCTTTTTCAGATTCATTCAGCTTCTCGTCGCCCATTATCGATCTCATCGTCCAGTGTGCTTTTTAAAAACCTGAGCACAAGGGATTGATCTCAACTTTTTTTTTTTTAAACAAACTTTTTGGATCTGTGGATATGAGTTTTTCTCCCTCCCTGTCCGCGTGATGTAAAACTCCAGCGTTACTTGTTAACGTGAAGTTACTTGGTTTCTCTTGGGAGCCTTACACGTCAAAACATTCCAGGTGTTGTCCTAATCTGAGTGTAATCTTTAATATATACATTATTTTTTTTGTCCAATCCCAAAACGTCTTTTAAAAGATTTTTCGGACGTATAAAACGTCACTTTTGGATCTAACTTTACTAGTCTTTTAGAGACATTTCCCGTCCTTGGACTTGCGACAGGCTTTTTTTTTTCAAGCCAAAAGAGGAAGTTAGTCACGGAAGACTATTAAAAAAAAAAAAACCTCCAGTCGCTTTGAAAGGGTTATACCTTTTCGTTTTTTCTCCTTAATCTACACTCATAAATCCGTCGCCCTGAAGCGCGCACTCGGGACCATGGGCTGTACCGTGAGCCAGGAAGATAAAGCCGCGGCGGAGCGGTCCAAGATGATTGACAGGAATCTGCGCGAGGACGGAGAGAAAGCCGCCAAAGAAGTGAAACTGCTGCTGTTGGGTGAGTGACGGATCTCAGATAACGGTCAGCGACTCGATGCTGCTGTAAAATATCACGTTTATAAGTCACTCCGTAAAGTCTCTGTTTGACTGAAGAGCTCGTTTTAAACGTTTCTGAGGCAGAAAGGAAGACAATCTTGCAAAGTCTGAGGGCAAGTTTCTAGGTAATGCATGTGTGTCAGGTTTCCTCAGGTGTGGCCTGCGAGAAACTGTCAACGGATTTGAAGAAAAAATGACAACTAAGATAGAGCGAGCGGTTACTTGTTTAGCCGTTTAAGTGGCACATACTTCACTCGTGTTTTTTTTTTTTTTTTATACTTCTAGTTTTTACTTCAAAATTTGACCTGAAGTATGTGCAAAATTGGTTGATAATTGATAAACTTGTCATTTGAGAAGCTGAGTTACCCAAGAAGCTGTGTGTGTGTGTGTGTGTGTGTTAACGTTAGATATGTTGACACTCATTTTTAACACTCAGCAGGTTAGTGTTATTGCTTCAGAAGGTTACCAGGTACTTTCAGTAATCATGG
>NC_081798.1:14910752-14913252 GCF_963082965.1 Carassius carassius
TTGCTGTGTATTTATTGTAGTCCTGGATTGTTCGAACTGCTTTTGTTTTTTTCTGACTTTGCTGACAGAGAAAAATATTCTTTTGTGTCTACGTACTCATCACCCTTGATACACGTACAAGTCTGAACATCTCCATACCATTGCTTTCAGCATGAGTGTACTTGAAATCCTTTCGTTCTTGGTTAAATTCATGAAACAACATGTTAAAGCAATACTGTTTCATGTTTTAATTAATTTGGTAAATAGTTTCCAGAGTTTCTGTGCCTGTAGCCAATAATTTAACACTTATTAAATGGCAAATGGTCCAGGCAGAATATAGTCAAGCGTGTGTATGCATCTGTGATGCTTCCTTGAACCCATTTAACAGGTTTGACAGAACCTGTTGAACTGATTTGTGCTTTCGCCTCTTTGCTTAGCCATTGGGCTTAATAGCGTTGATGGTGATAAATGGAGCGAGAATAACTCCCAGAGCACAATCGCTCATCTTGTGTGCTCTGTTGTTTTTTTTTTTTTTTTCACACTCTTACTGTACTGACAGATAAATGCCGACAGGCATTTGGCAAAAGGCCTCTAGAACAAACAAACCAACACAAAAACCCATTAAGGCCTTTTGGACTGGACAGATGACTGAAAACTGCCACTGTTACACTCTCCTGTCAGCGTGGTTTTAATGGTCCTTCACCACATGGAAATCACACTTTGCATGTGCACACCTTATTTGCTTTCTCTGTTAATCGTTTAGTGGAAAAGGCCAGCAGGTCCGTTTAGGATTCCGCTGTAATCCTGTCACAGGTCTAAAGATATGCCCGTCTTTCTATCTATGTATCCTTTTTTTTAGATTTTTTGTGTTAGATGGTGTATAGTTATAATATAAGTTAGGTTTGAAAGTCTCCGCTGTATGATTATAGGTAATTGCAGGCTATGTGTGGACATGGGTGTGTGTGTGTATGTGATCTCTTACTACTACTGACAAGGCTGTGTCTGCTTCTTCTTTTGTCTTTAGTAGTAGTGAGACGAATTCCCCAGCCCTGCTTTTCTACTCTGCATAAGACATTGCGAGGGGTTTGGGTTTTATTTTCTTATATTTACTTTGGAGCTTTCAGGCTTTAAATCTGTCTTATGGCAGATCTCTTCTGTGGTTCGATGAAATGCTGACCAGATGATCATAATATTAACAGTTATGACAAGTAGGGAGCCATGGCCTAATCATTAGTGCATTAGTGCAAACTCTGCACAGGGTATTGTATTGTATTGTATAAGGTGTGTTTGAAGTTAAAGAACAGAAAGTAAATTTAAAGAAACATTTTTTATTGAACATGGCATGATAGATTTGATTATTGGACTATTGAGTTAATATGCATGACAGAGTTAAAGGTTTGCTCATTAGAATTTATCTTAATATGTTTTCATCTAATATATATATATTTTGTTTTATTAAACTTTATTTTTTTTTAACTCACCTTGTCAGATGACAGGAAATAAAATTACATTTTGCATAAAATCTCTTATTGGTGCTAGTATGCACATGCATGCCAAGCAATGTAGTTTTCATGTATTTTATCATGATCTCTGGTCACCCTGCCAAAGGCTTGAAAGGAACACAGTTGGATCACTAGATTAAAATGAGATGCAAGACAAATAGTTTACAGAATTTGGTAAACTTTTCCTAACTGCTCTTGTTAGTTGTGGGTTTGGAGGTTGATCATTAAGCTAATGTGAAAAATGGCCTTATAATGCCCTTCTTCCCAGTTTGCATGCTCTGATGAGCAATGCATTTCAGATTGATGAAATCAAACTGCATCTGTCCTCAAAAGGTTTTTTATGTCAGTTGAACTCAATGATCCGTCACGTTGTTCTCATCTATTTCCTTAACGCAAGGTCAAAACACTCAAGTCCCTGTTGCTCCAGAAGGGTTTTGTTCTCACACATACATCTTGTATTGCATTATTTTTGCTTTCAAAATAAACCTTTCAGTAACTTGTCGAGAGGTCAAAAGCATCCATTGTGGTCACAGAGGACTAGCGCATTGCTGAACTTATTCAACATTAACCGTGGGGCAGTTAAGTGTGAGACTTACTTAGAAAGTCTACTGGATTCCTAGAAGTTGCTCACTGGAGGTCACAGGTTTTGTTTAATGTATTCTTTATACAGTGACTTCATGCGTGGCCCAACTTTTTAAGTGATCCGTTTGGTACCTAAATATATTTTGACAACTTGTGGAAAAACCTTGACTGGTTTTGGGTGTAAATAAGATTCAGTGATATGTTAAAGGGGCTTTCCTCCCTGTTTTTACTTGGCACATGTGCATGAATGAATTAATCAGTAAGCCAAATGCTTAAATAGTTTTACTTTCTTTAAATTTGATTAATCTCAGCCACTAAATTACTGAAACCTATAGTGCAAACCTAAACCTATAGTGTAAATTTTCTCTGTAGGCAAATCTCCTGAGTGCTTCATGGGATTTTGTCAAGTATTATATATATATATATTAATTTCAGCC
>NC_081798.1:14915752-14965752 GCF_963082965.1 Carassius carassius
TCTTTGTATTTGCTCCAGTGCTTCCTACAGGTCTGAAATATACTTGCGTTGGTAGCCGCATGGTAGACTCATGTTACTCCGGCACAAAAATGGTCTGCTATATGTTAGGAGTGCTCCGATCAGGAATTTTGAGGCCGATCAAAGATTGCCAATCACAGAAAACAATATCTGCCTATACGATAACCAATACCAATCTTTTAAAAAACCTTTTTATCATGTAGAAGTCTTTATAGTGATACACCAATCAGGATTTTTAGACATTTTATTCAGGGTCTGACTTTCATTTTTGAAAATGGGGGAATTCCCCTCTTAGGTGACTCTTGTGAGGATTTTTTTTTTTTGAGGAGTGGCATCTTTTAGACATTTTTCAAGAATACATTATATCACCTAAATGTTTGATCATGCAGTGCAGTTTTGCATTTAGTGTTGTCACGGTACCAAAATACCAGTGAAAATCCACGGTTCTTGGTACCAAAGCAAAACACAAAAATATGCTAATTAAAAAAACAACAACAACTTTTTATCACTAAAAATAAAACCAATGCCATTCTTTATACTTATTTATAATTGTGTTTTTCTACAAGTAATATAATTATGAAAAACAGTAAACAAGTTTCACCCAATTTTTATTTGTCTTTTAATAAATGAAATTTAAACATTAAATTTTTTGGTAAATCAAGGGGATTTGCTATTAAAATTAAAACATGGAAGAAATCAGTGTTGTCAAAAGACCCGGTACTTCTGTACCAACTTGGTACTAAAAAGATGAAAATGTGACGGTACCATTTTTCTTTAAGTATCAGTGGTACCGAGGACCCGGTCAACCCAGTTCTTGACACATACAGCGCTATATAGCGATTTCCGTGAAGCAGAAAATGCGGACAGAATCTCAAAATCCAGTCATGAAAATGAAACTTACATTTTATTATGGACAGTCACCGAATTTGTCAAATTTTGCATAAATTAATCAAATCAAATCTCTGTATGGACCAGTATCTGTAAATGTTAAGCAGCAAAAGTTGGTTGAAATCTGAATCCAGCATGTTCCTCACGTCTCTATTTGGTTTTATTCATTATTTTGATTTCAAATCTAAACACTAAAAATGTTGTTACTGAAAATACTTTTTCAACATTGTTTTTTACACAGTACAGTAATACAATCTTTCATAGACGTTTTTAAACGCAGTAAATATAAGCCACAAATTATTTTACTTTTGCATTTACTTCTAGGTTTATATATTAAGTGGCAAAACATTCAAACTACTTTTCTTACGTTATCCCAAACATTTGAAATTAAAACTTAGCATTGTCAGTAGGGCTGCACGATTAATCACATGCGATTGTCATGCGTGTCTCGTTATTAAAGCCGGTTCTGTGATTAGCGGTAAATGTCCATCACCTGCTTTCAAATGGAGCGGCACTTAATAGACAGAGCCGTAGTTCGCTGACAAGATACGCAATATCGCGTTCATAATCGCAGATGAATCGCATACGATTATGAATGCGATATTACCGCTAATCACAGAGCCGGCTTTACCAACGAGACACGCATGACAATAGCATGTGATTAATCGTGCAGCCCTAATTGACAGAAACAGTCAACTGTACTGCCTTTTCTTTTGCATTAAAATCTTTATTACAAGAAATCCTGCGGTTCATTAAGAACTTTGTTTTCTTGCCTCCACAATTGCCTTGTATAGTATAGTTGCCACTTTCATATAATTCAAAGCTAGGAATCCCACACATGAATGGCGGAAAAATATACATCATGCCCAATTAATAATACAGTTCCTCGCTTTATTAATGCATTCCCATGTTTAAATAATTAGTCCCCTCATTTAGTATTTACTGAAATGAGGGAACAAATTGGTAAAAACAAAGCTGCTGACGAATAAACAGCCTCATTTAGTAAAACGTGGTAAGGGTGTAAATATATGTTTTTGAGAATTTTACAAAGCTGCTTCCAAAGTCAGAACAATAACATGAGAAAGAGTTACTTTACTTAGTCTCGCGTAGCCTGATCAAACTGATGATAAAAGGTCTGGGAACCATGGTCTGCCCAGGTAAAGTCTTTGTGTGGACTTGCCTCCTAGGGTTTGAGAAGTGGAAACTGCCTCTAGCCGGATAGTAATGTCCATCTGGCTCCATTTTACACCAGAACCAGAGCTTGCTCGCTGTCTCTCGCTTTGGTCTGCTCCTCTCTAAGTGGGAAAACAGCGCTCTGCCACATTGCTGTAAGAGCAATGAGAACGTTGGCATAGATGTGCGAGGTGGCCGGAAATTAAGGGGGAGATCACGGACACTGGCCCAGCCATCTGTTTGTGTAAGGCAAGGTGGCGTTGACATTGTTCAGGCTTGCTTATTGCCAATTTGCTGACATGAAAAATGGCAGATAAATGTGCAGCATATTATATTTTCCTTTCATTGCAGGAAGTTGGAGCTGTATGAGATAGAACAAGTTGTTTATGTTTTTAAACAGTCCAGTATGAGCCTGCCATTCTGTAAACGAACGTCTACATGAGTGCATCACTGAGCGTCTGTTCGCTTCACTGAACTGTCTCGCGAGGAGAGAGTGAGAGCAAGAGGACTCTTTGTTTACTTCAATCTGACCCATAAGAACCAGCAACGTGCAGCTATTATTAACTGTGATGACTGGGAAAGCACATAGGGGGGAAAAATGGCTTTTTCAAGGTTTTTTTGCCAGATGTTGCTGAAATTTACTGAACAGGAGTTCATAACCTCTTACATTATCAGGAAGGTGAAAGGTCATCTCTTAGTGGGTTCAATTTGACCATTTTAACTCAGGAAATGGCCATCAGATTGCATTTTATCCTACGTACTAGGGCTCTAGACTAACTTTTTGCACTGGTTGCACTAGTATGCTGGAGCACTTTTTTCTTCAGTGCTCCAGCATAAAAGTTAGGTGCACCCAAATTTCGACCACATCGCAATTAACACTGCCTATGTTTGATCAATTTAGCTTTCTCAAATCATCATGACTTGCCTCAAATGAAATCTATAGTTAAAAAACAGTTCAAGCATATAACAATGTTTAAACGTTAAACCTAGATTAATGTGCGCTATATACAGTAGTTAGTGCGGTCTCGTGTTGTTTCAACCAGCATGGCAAAAAAAAAAAAATTCAACACTAATTGATGGATGTCTAAAATATAAAAGTAAGGAGAAGTCTAAAACAGGCGGGCGTCTGAACTATGACGTGAAAATTGTATCGAAGACACAAGGGGGACCTGTCAGACTTGGGCTGAAATGCAGGGCTCTAGTGTCTGTTGTTGAACCACAGGGAGACTTTCAGAGTCGCAGAGATTTTTTTTTTTCTCAAACTGCTGGTCGCACCGGTGCAAAATCAGATTTTTTTTTTTTTTGTCGCACCATTGAGAAATTTGATCGCACTCTAGAGCCCTGTGTATTCAGCTTCCTTTATTCATTGAAGTTTGCGGTTAGGATGGTTATAACTAAAATGGGCCACATGTGTGCCTTGTGGGTAGAAGCCTCTCCATTTGTGATGATGCCCAAGATATCTCCTTGGGCTAAAACATTCATGATTTCTATGTAAGCATGAGCACGGGTGATTCTTTTGGATCTTGAATATAAATATTGTATGCATTTTATATATTAGCCTTTTTTTATAAATATATTGTATTATATAGGGTTGTGTTTATGTAATCAATAATAATTAGAGGTATTTGTAATAATGTTCTATTTTAATGTTTTTGTTGTTGTTTTTGTTTTTTTAATTGTAATTTGTTCCAATGTTGTTGCCAACAGTGTAATATATTATTTTCTTCAGCAGCCATTGCTCCAGCCTTCAGTGTCACATGATCCTTCAGAAATCATATTTTTTTAACATTGTACGTCTTTACTGTCACTTTTGATAAATTGAATGCATATTGCAGAAAAATACCAATTTCTTAAAATAAAATAAAAATAAAAAATTTTGTTATACCATTCCTGCAGTATGCACAGTTTTTTTCGTATCATCAAAGACGGAAAGTGCAGTATGTGCAGTAACTGCCTCAGTTGTGTGCAGTGAAGTGCGTAACGAGTCACACTCTTTTGGTTTATATATAAATATCATATATATATATTAGTGTTGTCACAGTACCAAAATTTCAGTATTCGGTACCGATACCAGTGAAAATCCATGGTTCTCGGTATCAATTTCGGTACCAAAGCAAAACACAAAAATATGCTAATTAAAAAAAAAAAACTTTTTAGCACTAAAAATAAAACCAATGCCATTCTGTATACTTATTTACAATTGTGTTTAAAGTTTTTCTACAAGTTATATAATTATTAAAAACCGTAAACAAGTTTCACCCAAATTTAATTTGTCTTTTAATTTATGAAATTTAAACACATTTTATTTTTGGTAAATAAAGGGGATTTGCTATTAAAATTAAAACATGGAAGAAATATTGTGATTTATTTCTTTAAAAAATAAAGTTTTATAAAAATATTTCTAGCACAATGCCTTTATGTAAAAATTAACTTTTAGGCCTAATGAATGCATATTTGTCATTTTAACTGAACTTAAGACTGGTGGTGATGCTTAAGATATTTTTGGTCATTGAGGGTTTCTGTAAAAAATAGTAATAGATCATATTAATTATTATTAAAAGATAATACTACTACTAATTCTACTATCATACTAATGTATATACAATACACTATGAATTGATGAGCTGCTGGGTTCATGAATATTAATCACGTTGTCTGCGTTCGGTCAAAATGATTTGCTGAAATCAAAACAGGGACGGTAAGAGATCAGCGCCAGCCAATGAAATTGCCATTTGCGCATTAGCTCCGCCCACTACCGGAGAAACCGGTATGTCTTCTGCTTGTTCGAAAATGAATATGAATAATTCTAAATGAACTCCATTATTTTGACAGGAGAAGACAACAAAGAATAGTTTACATGTAGCGTGTCGATTCAGCGTGGTAAGACTCTCGGTCTCTCTCTCTTTGCATGTGTGAGAAACAGCGCTATCAGTAAAGCGACGGTGAGTCGTGCGCCTTCACAAAGAGTTTACAGAGCATCAAATACAGGTGCGCTGTGCGTCCATTGAGATGAACTGAAAAGTTCAGACCGCTTGATGGAGAGAGAACTCTGAAGCTCAGATGCTGAAATTAATGCAAGCGTCATGCGCTTCAATCTATGTAGTAAACAAACCCGCACATCTCTGCCATTCTTTAATTCACACAGAGAACCGCAGAACACTGATTCATATTTCAAGCAACATTTGCGGCTTAACATTTACAGATACTGGTCCATTTGGAGATTTGATTTGATTAATTTATGCTAACTTTGACAAATTCCATGACTGTCCATATTAAAATGTAAGTTTCATTTTCATGACTGGATTTTGAGATTCCGTCCTCGTTTTCTGCTTCGCGGAAATCATAGCGCTGAACCGGGTTTGAACGGGACCTCGGTACTACCGGTACTTAAAGATACCTGGTACCGTCACATTTAAATTTTTTTAGTACCGACTTGGTACCGAAGTACCGGGTCTTTTGACAACACACATATATATATATATATATATATAATTTTTTTTTTTTTTTCTTCATGCAGACATTTAAAAATAACATATTTTAGAGTGGTAATCGCAATACCATGAAACCGTGATATTTTTATCCTAGAGTATACAGTCAGAATCTCATTACTGACCCATGCCTACCACAGATTTTTTAATTCAATATTTTTCTCATAATATATCCTTTTTTATTCAGAAATACGTTGCATTACAGCTGTAAAATAGGTAGCAAATGTCATAATGTTGTGATCGAGCTATTTGGTCCATCATGTATGGTCTGCATTTTCTGAAAGTCAGACTGTAAGATCACAAGACTGATTGACGTCAACATATTTCAATTTATTGAAGGACCAAATTTTTATTTAATTGAACTCCAAAAGAGTAATCTAATACCAGAGATTCAATCAAATAGACTTGATTAGTACGGCAGAGGACGAGATGATTTGTTGTTTGCCTTTGTGCCAATTTTCATGATATGCTGCCATAAACATTGCCTCAGTAGTTTGTTAGGAACTGCTCTGTTTATTACAATTTGTAATTTAGCCACAGATTTCTCCCTTTTCTGTAAGCGATGAGTTTGTTAAACTATCCTCTCTCATTGACGGTTAACGAGAGTGAGACAGCGAGGTGATGCTGCACTGGCAGGTCTTTGTTCTCTGGGCTGCTGGGCATAAAGAGGTGGTGCCAGTCGCTTGGGAGAAGAAAGATCAGCCAGCTCAGTCTCAGAGGTGCTGGGTGGAGGGAGTGTAAATGAAAAACACTGAAACTCCCATTTCCTTTTCAGCCTATTGCTCGCCTACAATGGCCCACTAATCTTTGCGTCTGTGCTTGCAGAGTGATGCACAAAAGCAAGATGTTCATTAGGGAAAACACATAAATGAAGGCTCTTGCTCCTACCTGCATTAGCGTGCTGTCTAGATTAAATGGTCGACTGGTTGGGATTAGTGAGGTTAACTAGTTTATCTGTCTTTTTTTGTCCTATTCTGTCATTCTCAATTAATCTGTGTTTATAAATATGACCGGCATAATAACACTGGGCGTCTTTTGACTGACAACAACCCAACAGCTTGTTGATTATGGATGCATGTAGTTCTGCATATCCTTGCTTTGGATTTATTTTGTTGTCTCCGGTATTCTGGATTAGCATTGTAGCGAGATCCAATTTCCAGGTCCAAGTGGCCAGGCTGTGCCTGATTTCTTTTATACATTCAGTCCTGTCCCCATCGCTGATGTTCAGCCCTAATTTGTATAATGTCTTTCTTTCACTTTTGATTTAATGGCTGCTCAACAAGCACAACTTGTGCTTGTGCCTCTCGCTTGGCTCTTTTCCCCTCATTTGGCCAATTCAGCTGTTCAAGTCACTTTGATTTTAATTATCACAGAGAGTCTGGAGCTTGTACACGGCCACATAATGGCCACTAACAGTAGAGCCCGACCGATATGGATTTTTGGGGGCCGATGCCGATATTAACTCGAAAAGAGCCGATTTATAAGCCGATATTTTGATTTTAAAAATAATCTGGATATTAGACCCATTTCCTATAAACTGCACTTACACAACATTCAATAGCAAAATATCTGCCTGTTCTATGTATGTGGGCTGTATAAACCATTTTCCCGAATGGACTATGTTAAAAAAAAAAAAAGCCTTAGATTACAGTCTCAATGACTAAACAATTGCACATCAAAAGTATATATTTTTTAATGATCAAAAAACAGTCTGGTTTTAAACATTTAACACTTTTACTTTCTTCCAGTTGAAGCTGGTTTTAACAGTCTGTGTGTGTACTGTAAATAAATTATAATACTAAAGTTAAAGTATTTGCAGAAGTAGTCCCACACTTTGCTGCTACAGCATTCACCTTTTTCAGCCATCTGTAGGCAGAAAGAGAGACAGAGAAAGAATAAGCATGTGTATTAATAATATCACCATGTATCATTACTCATGTCATCATTAGAATTATAATAATAATAAACTGGGATCTCCTACATAGGCAAAAATGAGAAATATATATATTTTTTTTATTTGTCAAGCAATAGGTATTACCTACTTATATTTAACAATATTATTTCAACATTTTCCTGTTATGTCTGTAAAGCTGCTTTGAAACAATATGTAAAAAAAAAAAAAAAAAAAGCGCTTGTTCAGCTCACATTTATTTACATGTCCCCTCTGGTTTAATCATTTCTGACGCACCTACTGTAGTTACTGTAACTACACTATATTTGCTCTCACAGAACATCGTCTTGCCTACTATTACCGGAAGATTACGGAATCAATTCGAAGTTGAATGGTTAACGTTAGTGTCATGAACACACCGCTGTCAATTTTGAGAAGAACCACCTTCAAACAAGTTAATAGCAACCATTTAAGGGGCCTGCTAAAAAGGAAGCTATATTAGCGTTAGAGTAACGTAACCAGCCTGAATTCACCAAATTGTTCTCTGGACCTGAGGGTAGCCTCTTCTTCCTTGCTTCTCTCTTAATTCTCATCAGCAGGACTAGCGCTATCGCTCGCTTCTTACAACAAGACAGATACATGTTTGCTGCTGACCAAAAGGAGGAGGAACAGACTATGAAAGAGCTCCCGCTAAACATTTTTAAAACCCCGCCTACGCCATAGCGCAGCGCAAATCGCGTTGTATCTGAAGGGCAACGCTGAACCCAGCGGCAAGCGCCGTGCATACCGCGTCCTGTGTGAAAGGCCCAATTACGCGGTCATTATGTGGGAAACACCCCGCAATAGAATAAGAATAAGTTAAACGCTAACGTTATAGTTTGACCTCCTATTAACGTTCACGCTCTTCCACTGATAAACATGGTATTAGCTTTGTGGCTAATCTAATATAGCAATGCATTAGTGGCTGTAAGTGATGTTACAGAATATTTAGAAGTGATAATGATAGGACCGTTAGCTAGAACTACCACACAGTTTTTATATACAGGGTATGAACTAAATCTACAATCATTTCACATGACGAACGACAGACTCACCGTCAAAACAGTAAGTTACATCTCCGTGGCTTGGCTGATCGCTTTCTTCTGTAGTGGACTTCTGGCGCTGTTGTTAACTCTGGAGCTGCAGAGCTCCCTCTGGTGGGCACACTATGCAACACTCATAACATGAGTGAAGCATGAGACTCTGTTTCTCATGTTTCATCGGCCGTTATAAATGCCGATGCCGATTTAAATGCAATTAGCTTATATCGGCCGATAATATCGGCCGGCCGATATATCGGTCCGGCTCTAACTAACAGTAGCCCTGATTTCCTAAAGTTTTATTTTTGGTTACATGGCTAACATTTGTTATATTTATCCAGATCCCTGGCGGTGGACCAGCAGCTGTATATATAATCTTTATAGCACTCTCAACCACAAAGCCATTTGCTGTCTGTCAACCCCTGTTTTTAAAAGCTGGTGTTTTGGTGCTGGAAGAATGATGTCGTTTCCTGTCCCCCCAAACCACTTCCTCTTTTGGCTCATCTCAGCTAGTGCTAAGACTTAGGTTGGTTCTATCCCTTTGTTCATTCAGAACTGGAAGCCAACACACCTATCCTGTTGAACATTTCACACTCATTCAGGGGGAAAATTGTCAAGCGCTTCCTTTAATTGGCCCACACTTTTAAGTAAAAAAAGCCTAATGGAAAATCCACCTCGAAAAGTATCATTACAGATCCTAGCTTTGTACCTTGCCATATAATTATATCCAGATATCAGTTGAAGAGTGCACTACTGCTGTATACGATAATTCATTTTGTTTCTTAGTTTGTTTACACTTGTAGTTTGGTTGTATTGGTAAATTATACACTTAGTCCTGGTTCTTTTAGTATAATTTTTAAAACCAAATCTAAAGATACTAAACTAAAAGCACAAGGATAGTCACAACCTGATTGCACATTTTTGATATGGTTTTGACATCTGCATCAAACTGAAATAGGCAACATGTCTCATATGATGAAAAGAAAGGGTATGAACATTTTGTCCTTTTTAGGGATTCTTTTTGTGACATCACAGTAGTTTAGTGAACTAGTTTTCTAGTGAACACTAGTTTAGTGAACACCAAGCTTTGGATGGCAGTGTTCACGCTTACTCAAATTATTCCTTGTGTTTGTTTTAATTTAACCAAGCCTGCCCTAGTGTAAACCAAATCCAAAGCAGTGGTTTATTAGTATTTCAGTCCTTACATGAATTTCTTAGATTTTAATGCAAGCATTAATGTTACCAGGAAGTTGGTTTTATAATTTATGGTTTTATAATTAATTTTATAATTAAACTTTTAATGCAATTGTTATGGTTTACCATGCAGTTGTGCTTGAAAGTTGGCCAAATGCCGGAGAGAGACTGTCCACATCCGCAAATGAGAGTGATACTGCAGTATCAGTTTCCATTTCTCTCGTGTGGCTTGCTACACTTTTGGTCCAGTGCTCAATCTCATGCAACCGTTTAAAAAAAATGATTTTTTTGAGTTTGAGCTTATTTAGATGACATGCTGTTGTTACATTGAAGGCAGTGTTGCTTGGTCAAATATTGATCTGTATGCTATGGTATAGGTTTGTAAGCAAACAAGAAGAGGAAGTGCTTGAACGTTTATTACCAGAATGGCATGTGCAGTCTTTTTTGCATGTGCAAAACATTTCACTTCCATCATACTTTTTGTATCTCAACACACACACTAAATCAAAGCATGTGAGCGTGTTAATGACAGTATGCCAAGATCATGGCCATTTCTGACACATCTGTAATTATAGCTTTGATTATCACCCTTGGCTTTGTGACTGAGCTCTGCTGACGTAGTGCTCGCATAGATCCGTTCCGCAGGATTAGATGAGCTTCAGGAAGCTGTTCATAAAAGTTGGCAGTCCTGTGTCTCTACAGCTGATAAGGTAGAGCAGGCAGGGCATGGAGCCCGTAAATGTCCTATAGAGCTGTTACACACCATTTACAGGTGCCACAATCTTGCTGTCTTTGTGATTTTCTACAAATGTGGAGTCCTTCCATCGGTTCTCCTCTTTGGGGTCTTTTAATATATCTATACAGTTTTAATTTTTTTTTTTCAGTTTTAGTTTTAAACATTTTAGTTAATCAAGTTCTGAACTAAATGAAAAGGATGGTCTTCTTGGCAACTAGCTGAAATAAAATAAGTTTGAGGTTATTATTTTATTGTATTTCAGTTCATGTTATGTCAATTATCTTTTTTTTTTTCAAAAGTTTTATATAAAACGTTTTGTAAAGGCAAGCATCACTTCCTTAGTAAATGTGTAAATCTAGTTGCCATTGTTGTTGCTTGCATAATTCACTTTAATTATATGGCAGAATTTAAAATTCATGCTTGAAAATGATAATATAGCCGTCATGATTCAGATCTGTGTGTGTGGAACAAACATTACAAGGTCTCGCTCTTTAACAGTAATGATTTAAAGACTTACTCTGAAAATATTGAAAGAAAAGAGCAATAAGTTTGAATACTGCTGAAACAACCACTGTGGTGCCCAAGCAGGTTTAATTAAGCATTTAGTGTGTAATGAAGTGTACACCACCGATCCGCTGTGTTCGGGTGGGAGAGCTTGTGTGTATTTCAGAATGCTGGAATAAAGTTAGCTTTCTCCACAATTAACCTGTGTCTTCTATATCAAACCTGTTCTTGCCTCACATTACATACTCTTTTAACCCAGGGCAGGAGGAAACTGGCAATCATTTTACTAGGGGAAGCACCGTTTGAAGTGCTGACTTGCAGTCCTGCCTCAGGCCTCACCAGCTCTCTGAGACTGTTGAGAGCCACTTCATCGACGTTTTTTCCAATACGGGCAATCCAAAATGTTTAACACAGAAGTTGCAGCAGAGACCTTATTTGTTACAGAGTTACACCACTTCCTGCTTTTAACTTCCTTCTTTAATCCAAGACGTACGGCAGGAGAAACAGCAGTTTGACTCACACTGTGACATACAGACATAACTCGTTGGTTTAATAGTTTTTTTTCGGTATGTGTGTAGTGTAGGGCTTGGTATTTTCGTTTTTATATCTGGATTAAAAAAAAAATCTGTATTTAATATGTGTTTATTTCACTTACCGCCCAATAGAGATTGACCGATATGGGTTTTTCTATAGCCTATGCCGATGTTTAGAGGTCAGGGTCAGCCGATGGCCGATATGTGCTGCCGATTTTTAGGGCCGATATCTTGAAGTTTTCCCCTTCATTTGCATGCTAAAATGTCACACTAATAATAAGTGGCCGAATATTTTCCCTATATCGCACAGCCCAATTACAATCTAAAAACAAAAATAAGGCTTTTAAAGCAGAAGTTAAATTCACTAAACTAAAAATAAAAAAATAAGTCTATTTTTCCATTGCAGTCTCTCTACAGTCAGTGCTATCATAAAAATAGACTTACTTGTGTGATTATAATTATAGTGCTCCTATTTAATTGAGCTCTGTCTGTTTGGCGCTCATGCGCGAGGCGGTGCTCGTTCACTGAAGTTTAGCGCAGAATCCCAGAACAGAAGGCTCATGCAATTCTGACAGAAAAAATTATATTTCCATGGCTTTCTAACATTTACAGATGGAGGATATACCTTGGATATGTAAGTTATGCATTCAGGAAGACAGCACCTATCAAACGCATTAAACAGCGCAAGTAGCCTGTGTCTCAGTCAGACGAACATGCAGCCTTTCTGTCTGAGCATATGATGGGCCCAGCCGCTTAAACTACTGCGAAACGAAATTATAAACTATGTCTTACTGGTTTTTAAAAGCCTTAATATGAAGCTTGTTACATGTTGAGAATAAATTGGATAAAGCACTTTGTTCGCAGCAGTTCAGTCTGTGTCCTCTGCTATATTTTCAGATGCGCTCATATTAAACTACGGTATATCAATATAAACGGTATTGCTTGATATCGAATCGCTTATAAAGAAAATATTGATATATCGTACAAACTCTATATACCACCCAGCCCTAGTGTGTAGGTGGTGGATGATGTGCGTATACTAGGGGTGTAACGGTACGCAAAAATCACGGTTCGGTACATACCTCGGTTTTAAAGTCACGGCTCGGTTCATTTTCGGTACAGTAAGGGAAAGAAATGCAAACATTAAACTGCAGGTTGTTTATTACTATAAACTTTTTTTTTAACAATTTGTTTAAACTTTTTTTAAAATACTTTTAAATAAAATATATATAAAAAATAAAAAAAGAATAAGAAATAAAATACTGCTGCAAAGTTCTCCACTAAATAAAATACTCTGTCTCAAACCAATATCATATAATAAAATATAATGAAAAATATAAATAAATAACTATAATTACAGTGCAGTATTACCAATCCCAGCTTTTAGGCCTGCTCATATTTAACAAAAAAAAAAAAAAAAAATATATATATATATATGCGTTTGAATTACAATAGTTTTATTTCCTAGTTGTAGTGATGTTCACACTCGCGTGATGCCTTTTGAAAACCTTAGGCCGGTGACACACTGGCATATTGCACCTGTCAAACAGTCTATTTTGCCGCCAATGCTGTTGATGGTGTCCTTTATCAGTAGGCTTTATATTTATGCTCAACATGAAGTATAGACATTGTTGTCGTGAAAACAAGATCCTGGTCTGTCGGCGGTCTCCCTCTATGTCACCTACAGTGGCAGCAGCACGCCAGCGCCGCGTCAGGCACGATTCTGGTGTGTAAAGACACAGAAAACGCGAAGCAGCCGTCATGCAACTGACACGCAGCAGAAACGCCACGCTCACGCCACGCAGAATCAGCTGCAGGGCGGGATTTGCACTGAACGCGGAGACTTCCACCAATTAATATGTTCGTTTGGAAACACGAAAATGTACCAATGTTCCGCATACAAAATATTGCATTCGGTCATTCCGTACACACGTGCACCGTACCGAAAGCTCTGTACCGAAACAGTCCGGTACGAATACACGTACCGTTACATCCCTAGCGTATACGGTGCCACAGATTCCCGAATCTGTGCCCTCTTATCTAGGACAACTGCGGCTGTCATCAGCCTGCCGCTGAGAGCACGATTAGAAGATAGATTAAGTAAGACCTTCATTTCAATGAAGAGAAAATCCCTCAATGTTTGATTAGACAGGAACGCATGAGGAAGGATGATAAAGACTGCACTTCTTAAGTACCTAGTGACTCAGGCAGGGTGAATGAATTGCACAAATGAGAACGTTTGAGATGACATTATGGTGGGATTTCAGTTTTTTTTTTTTTCTTTTTTTTTGTGACTGCTGCTTATATCTGGATGGTCTTGGCTCAAAAGGGTTAATTTAAATTAGAGCGTTTTGTGCAGACATTTGATGTCAGAGATTGGTTCAAGAAAATTGGTTTTATTTATTTGTGTCAATATATCAGTTCCTGTTTTTGCCTTGGATTAGCTTTGCTGTCATCTAACGTCCACTTAATCTTTCAAAACAAACGTAGCCTAATTTATAGGGGAGGGGGGAAAATTTGATTCTTAGATGCATCACGATCATGCGGACCTGGTTAATTCTGAATCGATTCACAAAAATCTAAAATAAATTTTCTGTTTCTAAATGTTAATTGATAGCGTGATGTTGACGGAACGCAAAATGCAGAACTCTAACCCCTTATTTAAACTGCACACATCCTCCGGCAAGGTTTTGTTCCATCCTCCAAGCGTTGCCAACTCGCACCAGAAGCATTAAGGCCCTTTCACACGTAACACAGAAAGTCGTGGAATCGCTGCATGGCTGCTTCTTTTTTCTCGTAGTGAAAGTCTTTTTTGCAGTTGAAGGCGGTGCTTCAGAAAGGTGCTGCGGTGCGGCTGGTGTAAACACAAGCTTTGACTAGAGTGGCTGCGATCAGCTCAGATGACCACCACGGAGCCTTAATGCGTCACAGACGTGCGCAGTGTAAATAAGGGGTTACCGATGCATGATGGCAGCGTGTGAAATCAGACGGCACCATCTGCGGTAAAAACTAGCGTATCAAAGTACTCTGGCTTCTTAGAAGTCGAACAAGAGCCACACTATGCAAGTTGTGTCAAGACAAACTAAAATATTTTGGAAACACAAATAGGAGAACCCATATTACTGAATATGTTTAAGTCTGTATTGATTTACTTCAAGTATGCTGCACAGGCACATTTCTTTTCCCGTTGGTTCTTTGTAACCTTGTTGTTGACTTGCCAAATCACTTCCATTTGCTTTATTAATAAAAGGTACAGCTTTTATTTTTATTTTGGACAGCATATCTATTGGCCCTTTAGCAAACCTCAAAATTGCTATCAGATTTTCATACAATACTTTAATTGTTTTAGACAAAATAGTATAGAATTTTAAAATCAGTGCTTTCTAATGTTATTAAATTTGAGGCGAATTATATAAATCTAAAAAGAGACCTGTAGGGGGCTCTGGTCCATCCTAAGCAAAAGAACCAAGTGTTAAAACTTGTGGTGTTCATTTGGCCTAACTAAACTTTGAAGTCCTTTATGCATGATTTAAAAAGATAGTGGGACCTGTTTTTTGGGGGGAGGAGAAAGTGTGTCGTAAAAGAGAAAATAGGAGGGATTTCAGCCATTCGCGAGAGTGTGTTTGGGGTTGGAAAGGGTGCAGAATGCAGCTGGGGCTGGCCCGCAGTACTGAGGGCTTTGTGATTTGTAATTATGTCGTGCTCCACAGGCCTGTAGTTTTGTGCCCTGCCACAGAAAGACTCTTCGTGGGGCAGCATAACGTGAGCAGACTGTGAAAACCCTCAGAGAGAGAGAAGTATGGCTGCAGCCCTCAAAGATCCACCCACATAATGAGAGAGAAAGTGAGTGAAAGGTAATTCAGCAGAGAGCCAACCCGTCAAGTTGTCTGAGTCTTTACAATGATCTCAACTCCTCTGTGACTTCTCAACTTTAACATTTTGAAGTTTATGCTCGAATGAGATCTGATGGTCTGCCACACATGACATTATTATTATTATTATGACATTGTTCTTAAATGTTTTTTTAAGAATAGTGCAGCACAGTACTGCTGTACCTTTGAACAGTCTGTGTCAGAGCTGTTCCTCGACTGCTGGGCTAATCATTAGCTTGGGCAGCTGTGTTTCACACCACTCCAGTAGCAGGAGATGGGACACGGAGATCAATAATGGCAGGATACAAAGCTACCTGATTGTGAGAGCTCCAGGGCAGTGAGAAGTGCATGAGAGAGAAAGAGAAGAAAGTGTCGAGAAGAGAAAAAGATAGGATATAAAACCATATACTTATGTGGTTTTTCTAAATGCTGTGATTCAGAGTTTTGCAACAGGTGACAAATAAAGCGTCACGTTCTCTGATGTAAGTGAACCACAATTATACGGTTGCGTACTGAAACTCATCACAGAAAATAACAGTTCTGTTTTATTCTGCTTTAGCAATAAAAAGTCATAGAGGTTAGAATTTACATGAAGGTGAATAAATGAGGAGAGCTATCCATTTTTGGGTGAAATGTCCCTTTAATGAAATCCACCACCACCACCACAAAAAAATTAACATAATAAAAAACACCAAAAAAACAGGGCTTGTTTCTTCACAATCTTGCATCCATTGAATCCCAAGCCTTGAGTGCAAGGGTTCTTTAAACAAGAAAGAAATGCAGGAAATGTGGCGCAAATAAACCATAGCACGTTAGAGTTGAGCAGTGTAAGTTCCAGAGGGAAAGCTTGTCGAGGCTGTCTGGAATAAAAGACCTATTTTATAGTCGGCACGAGCGCTGGAAACCTGAGCTATTAGAGGTTAAAGTGCTGTGATACTGCATGCACATGAGACACTGTGAGTGCCAATAACATGACCCAGTGCCCCATTTGTGTTCTCACACGTACATGTGCATATCAGTTGCAAATATGTCATAAACGACAATCAACTACACAGATTAAAGCTTGTTGCCACTGTAATAAAGTTGGTTTCTGGAAGTAAACATCCCACTGTTTTTCTCCAAAGAGTAATTGATTTTTAACAATAACTCTGTTTTTGTTACTCAGTGGTAAATGTTTTTTTTAAGCCATTCTTTAAATTCATATAGACGTTTAATAGCAGAATTCTTGGCAGAAAGTCTACATTACCCATGATTCTGCAGAAATCTTTACTAATCACAGAATTATGAAAATAAAATCCCACTAAATATCTCTTTAGTGCTCTTAAATTACTGAGAACAAAATATTTAGCAAAAAATGAAAATTATATTCTGTTTCTGTGTAGATATTTAACATCTTTAAATCAGTAGTTTTATATTTATGTCATTTTTTAATTAATTTGCATGCTTTGTGGGTGTCTTTTTGTCAAATTTTTTTTGAATATTGTTATTCACTTCATAGCTGATTGGTTTGGTTCATGTCTTATTATCAAGAAATGTTAAAATTCCAATGGGAACCCCATCTAAGGGTGCTGTAAAATAGATGGATTTAAATGGTTGCTTACTACTTTTTTCCTTGTAAACATTTATCACAGTTGTTCCTGTATTTGGTTGATACTCTTGTTCAACTTGAATGACTCTGAGGTTAGTGATGGTCTTTTTCACTTTAAGCTCCTTTTAGTCTTTCCTTTTGAAGCCTGGAATTTCAGTCTTACACAAACACACACACACACACACACACACACACACACAAACCTCAACCCCACAGAACTCCCTCCTAAAATGAGTTTTCCTTGCCCTAGCTTTTGTAACCATGGATACGGCTACAGGAAATCCGCCTTGAAGGGTCTGTCAGTGCAGAACTTTCATTAAATGAAATTAATTAGCAGCTGAAAACTTAAACGAGATTGCTTATGCTAATAAAACGTGCCTCTGATTCAGAAAGCAAGGCTTAGGGTTTTTTTCTTTTTAACATCAGCCGGCAAAGTCATTATCTTCTGTAATTCATACCGTGAATTCTTCAGGATGGTAATGGGAAGCTGTATAGCAGTTGAATTCTGCTTTAGTCATTTTCTCTGTCCCTTGGGTCACAGAGATATTGGTTTGACAACATTTCCTGGCAGTTTTTGCTCATTGTGATGTAGTTTTTGTGATGTTACAAACACAAATCTTCAGTATCGAAGTAAAGGATTTAATTATCATTTGATTCATTTTAGAAATGCCAATCAATCGTAAAGCTTGTTCGTATGCAACATATTCGCTTTCTTAAAAGTCTTGTTGCAAGAAATTCTCTGACAAAGCAATAAATGTGTGTTTGCCTGTAGAGTTTTTCGCGTTCTTGGAGCAAAGAGCTGAGGAGGATGTTTAATTTTCAGCATGGCCTTGTTTATACCGATTACAGAAAACCGGGCGCCTTGCCTTGAACTCTTTGAAACAATGGAAAGTCAAATGTCTGTCTACTACACTCTTCGTCCTTCAGTCAGGCGTCCTCAGGTTGCTCGATTATTTTTTCTTTTTTGCTTGAGGTTGAATAAAGGTGGCTGCCTGTGCCTGAGGCAGTTGCTTCTCTGAAGCGAGTTTGCCAAAACTGACTGACAGATGTGGTCCGTTTTTATTGTGTATGAGAAGAGAAAATCAGCCATGATGATGACCCATGCTCAAGTTTAGTGTTGAGTCAAGGGTGCTGAAAACTTGTGTTGCTATATGGTACAATACAGTGCAGAGGTGACCGTCTTTAGTATTATCTGTGTTATAGTGCTGTGGAAACATTAATGTAGGGCGGATATTTTGTGCTACGCTAGCTGGCATCAAGAACAGGAAGGGCTGGGGCAGAACCATCACGCAAGCTTCCTGTTAGGCAGGAAGTGTGTTTGGATAGTGACACAGTTTCACCCTAGCAGTGATCCAAAGCAAATAGCTCTCCACAAGCATCAGCTATGATGAATGAATAACAGACACCAAACCACATGCACAGTGTTTTTCCGTCTCTGTTGGGAAGACAGTTCCTCCTTTTAGTTTCTACACCAAGGAGATTTGTTTTCTGCATTTCAAACATGTTGTAATTTATTATAAAGTAAGACTCTGCAGCAAACTTTTAACACCGAACCAACACTGTGCCTGATGGGAAAGCAACCAGTATCTATCAGAAACTATGTTACAAAATCGTGACACCATCCTTCATCCTAAAAAGCGGTAATGAAATGTGTAAGGCTGGAGTTTTGGCTCTGTATAAATCAGTGTTGTACTTATTGACAGGAAGTGCTTCAGTTTGGCAATCGGGCCTTTCGCACCGCACAAACCCTTTCATAGTACCAGAACTAATTGTGGGACTACCCACTTATGGGCGTTTTTGCACTGCACGAACTAGATGTGATTTTAGTACCGGACTGCCTATTCCGAGAATCAAATTAGCTTCTACTCCAGAGCAGGGTCTAACCAGCACAACTGGTACTAAACGTTACGCAAGTAGACATTGATTGGCCAGACGCATTCGAAAACGTCCTCACCCGCCATGATTTAAAACGCTTTACTGTAAATATTGTCAACTTATTTTGCAAGTATGATGAAAAGCGATAAATATACGGACACCGAAGTGTGGGCACTTGTAGCAAATGTAGCACTGTTAACATTGTTCTGTAATGGAGTAGGATGGTCCCAAAAAGAGCATGGGATTGACATGGTAACTTAAATAGTAAGTCGGTTAAAAAATGAACAGTCAAGGCATATTTCCTCCCACATACTTATATTTGGTTTTGTTTAGCTTGTTTTTAATTCTCTATGCTCATCTAAGCACTTCTGCAGAAACATTTATGGCTGACATGCTGTGACACGATATTATACTTCATTAGACTTGGGTCAAAGTGAGGTCTTCTAGATTTATTAAAGATGTTAAAGTAGCTGTTGTTTTTGTTTTGCGCATCTACTCTTGCATTCCATGTGATTTATTTACTACAGGAAGTTCTGGAAATTGCCTTCCCTTCATTGAGCTTGCTAGCTTGTTTCGTCCAAATCAATGTGTTGAGAAGGGCTGTGGAGACAGAATGGGTGGCATTTAAAAACGCTTTGCTGGTCACAGTGTGTGACTCTAAAGGTTATCGATGTCTGTAGCTGACCCTCATGAGGAGAGAAGAAAATGCAAAGGAGTCTTTTGTCATTGATGCCAATTTCCTGAGGTTTCTGAAGTATGAGAGTTTGCATATTGCACCCTTCCCTTTCTTCTCTTCCTTAAATTTGAAATGCTTCCTTTTCGCCTTTAAATATTTTTCATTTGCAGCAGCACAATGTTTGTCATCTTGTTTCTTATTTCCTATTATATATTGTAAAAAAATGTTTGTCCATGCTATGAAAGTCAGTGCATTGTTATTTTAGTTTTATGTATGTACTGCTATTGTATAAGTCATATTTTGAACTGCCTGTTTATTTTAATATTTTCACTTCTCATTTTATGTTAAGTTTTAATTTAGTGGTGTGCTTTTTTACCTTCATATTTTTCTTAATAAAAATAAGAGCATTTTTTTTTCTTTCTGTAATTGTAGTATTTCAGCTTATTTCAAACTCATTTCAGTTAGTTGCCAAGGCAGAATTTCAGTTTTTCATCTAATATTTATATCAGCTTTATTTCAGTTAACAAATGTATTAAAGTTTTACATTAAATTAACAATGATGCTCGAATGTTGTTTTGGTCCATGTTGAATTTAATTGTATGGACAAAAAGAAATCATTCTTTATATCATCGTTTGAGTTTAAAAAAAATAATAATAATAAAAAAAAACGCTGATTTGGAATAGTAAGAGAGACCATTTTCATTTTATGGTGAACTAACCCTCAAGGAAACCTTACAAAACACTAAAAAGACTCGCATTCATTTTAACCACATTTTTTGCATTGATGACGCCTTGTCTGTTCTTTGACTCAAAACCTCAACTTCCCTTGAGCTTCATTTAGCAGAGTGGCACGGTGAAACGCCCCATCCTCTTCCTATGTGAACATTCACCAACCCATGTCAAAGTTTTTTTTTTAATGCAAAGTCACTTAAGTTTGTTTGTTGTGCAACAAGATCGGTGTCCTCCATCACACTTCTGTCATCTCAAGAGTTTTACCTTACTAGCGGTAAATGACCGTATCTGTCCCTCTGTTTGTTGTGCCCTCAGACTAAAGCACGTAGTTGTGTTTTCACAACTAAAGACGACGGCGATAGCAATCGTTCGCTGCAGTAACCGCCAAATACTGAGACCCTGAGAACTTCTGTATCTGTAATCTTCACTGTTTTGCTTATTATATTTCACATGCAGGGCATTTTTCTCAAGATAATGGGTCGTAACAAATAGGACACCATTACTTACCATGTTTTAAAACCAAGTCTGTGCTAAATCAAGTTTTTACGCCACTATTATCATGCCACTTGGCCACAGACAAGCGTTTCACTAAAGTCATCATGGAAGTTTATGCTTTGGTAAAAATTGCATCAAATTAAATTTTGACTGTTTACATGCCAGCCCAGCACTGACAGCCCTGCTTTGACATGAGATGTTAAAATGGACTGTAATTGTTTTTGTATGCATATGAAGTCAGGCAGGGCTACCTAGGCCTAGCTGCAGTGTTTGTTTCCATGAGACTGCTGTGATGTTTGTTTTAAAAGCAAACAGGCTTGTTTAGGCGGGTGAAAGAGAGAGGGAGAAAGGCAGAAAATTGAAGTGCGAAGCATGGAGTGCTGGGAATAAGAGAGTTCACAATAATACAGCCATTCATGAAAGTGTTGACTGTGGCCAGCTGTTTGCAAATTCAGCGAGGTGAAACTCTTTTGGACTTCAAGCAGTGTTGTGTTTGGAGATTTTGAACCTATGTGAGCTTTTCCTTGCAAGTTGTTATTTTACTGTGCAAGAAACAAGACCAAAAAATCCTTCCCAGACACATTCTTTGTATTATTAATAACCCATGTGTGACTTAATGTACAGCTGTGCTTCTTTTAAACAGAATTTGGTCGAATTCTTTAGTTTTTTGGAAATGTATCCTTTTAGGGATTGCTTATTTACTTTGTCTTTCTTATAACGGTCCAAACTAGGGCGATATGGAAAAAAATGTCATATCACGATTCACAAGTTTCTCACGATTTTGTTTTGTTGGTATAACTATTTTGCAAGTTGTCTGAGGATTACAGCCAAACTAATTTCTTTATAAAGACAAAGACTTTCAAGGTAACAAAACATTTTAGGCCAGTTTGCCAAATCTTTGTCATTATTTTATCTTTGTTAATTAAAAAATAAGAACAAAGATACACCTTACAACTACACATAATATACAAATAAAACAAATGGTGCTTTATTTTAAGTAGATGTATTTAGAAGCGTTCAAGAAATTTAATGAACAAATATAAATATAAAACACTAGGCCTATATAGACTGGTTCTTAAAGCAACTTTATTAAAGTTCTTCAGTCCTAAGCAGTGTTTTTTTTCTCTTTACGTTTTTTTTTTTTGTCATCTGTATGTAAATTCTTTTATTGAGTGTTTTATTTTTGTACCATAATTTACTCAAAAGTTGATTTAAACCTGAATGAGTTTCTAATAAATGCTTTTTTGAAGAATATGTGTAACCAAACATTTACTGGTCCACAGTGACTTCAATAGTATTTTTCTCCTACTATCAAATTCAGTGTGAACCAGCAAATGTTTGGTTACCCACATTCTTTAAAAAATTCTTTAAATCTTATTTTGTGTTAATTAAATTAATACAGGTTTGGGACAACATAAGAGTGAGTAAAGAATGACAGAAAATAAATAGGGGTCGACCGAAGTGTGTTTTTTGACTGCCGATATATTGGAAAGCATTGAGGCCGATATGATTTAAAAAAAAAAAAAAAACATTATTAATATTTTCGAAATTTTGAAATATTTGACAATAGATAAAAAAAAAAATGTGTAAAAGAAATGTGCTTATACTTTAGATGACAGTATTTTTCAATTATTATAAATGTGTATTTGCTTAATGCTGATGACAAGCAAGAAAGTATTGTAATGTTTGTCTTTCTATTACTAATAGGCCTAATATAAAAGCAATCGTTATAATACTTTCTGTATACATTAATTTCTTTGTTTAACCATTCTATCTGATTATTAGACTTCTGTCTGTGTTAGACAGAACTGTTAACGTCGACGATAAACGAGAGAGAGTGTGAGCACTGTGTGCGCTCAGGCACTGCTGCTCTCAGCGGTGTCAAAATAAAGGTCCTGCCTCGAACACATCTGCCGATGCCAATATGTGAAAAATGACAAATATCGGCTGATATCTCGGCCTTGGCGATATATCGGTCGACAACTAGTGAACTATCACTTTAATGACAGTCGGATGATTGTTTTAGTACTGTCCTTTTAAGAGCTGCATGTATCTGTTTTTCTCTCAACTGTTTACTTTCATTTTAGCCATAACCAACTGAGTCTATATGTAAACCTTGTGTGTTTTGACAGTATTAGCACAAAAATAAAGTTCAGTAATCAGGCGCTGTTTGACAGGCTTTTAGGTGTGCGTACTTCGGTTGTAAGTGCTCAGAAAAAGCATGTGTTTGAAACGTTTAACCGGCAAGTATTTACAACACGTGCAAATAATGTACTTTTGTGATTGTGAACAAGTGCAGTGTCCTGTGCGAGTAACTCTACCGTTGAGTTAACACTGATGTGAATGTATGTGGTGTTGTACAGTATCTAGAGACAGTGGCGCTAGAACTGCTGCTGAAAGAATGTGCACGGTGGCACGATACTACGATATTTCTTCAGAAGCAGATGGTGGAGACATTTTTATCGTCCTTGATCAAAAATAGTCATATCGGACACCCCTAGTCCAAACTGTGGCAGTCGTCAGCTGCATTTGAGAGAGAGAGAGGGAGAATCCTCAAAAGGAAATGGAATAAACTAAAGAATAGCGAAGAAAAGAGAGCAGTAGCAGGGTTGAGGGCCGTGTGAGGTTCAGGGGAAGGTTGCCTCAAACAGTGCCATCTCTGTTAGTGCAGTGGGGGGCAATCGCTCCGTATTCCTTGTGTGTACTATCAGGCCCCTCTACTAAACCATTCGGCAGGTGCAGCTACACGTTCCTCTTGCTGATCTGAGGTCAGTTATATTGTTTTGTTTCAGAGCTGTGAACAACAGGGTTTTGGTGTGTGAAGCTTTTCAATGATCAGGGTGCATGTGCTGCCAAATGTATATTTTGGCTTTAAAAATATTTTGGCTTTTTTTTTTTTTTTTTTTTTATTGCAGTTACTGTTCAGGGTTGTTCTTATCTGTATTGTTAGGTGTCAACAATCACAAACAGCAAAATGTACCTAGCTTCTCTGGGGCTAGCTTGCAATGTCATTTTTTATTAATTGCATCAAAACAAAAGTACATTTATGCTATTTAAGTAATTGGCTGAGGCCCTCATGAAGGGAAGAGAACACCTCAGCTGTTGGATAACTTGATAATTAAATGTATAAATGCAGTACTAAATAGTACATGACATGCTTAAGCACAGACAGGGGTTAATTTGGATGGGTAAAACTATCAGTTTTGAAAGAACTATGTATGTATATATCAGGGTTGGGTATTGATTAATCTTTTTTTACTAAACAACATTGATTAAATCCCAAGAATTGATTAGTCGAGCCTGTTTTCAGATAATGAGCTGAACATTATTGTTAACGCGTTTTATATCGCGTTGTTTGTGCCTGGTCATAATTTATATGCCAGATGAAATATTATGGGGCTTTTAGCTATATTTTAAATATTTTAGAAAGGAAAGTGGTATATTAGATACAATGTGATATGGCTAATATAGGTTTGGCGAAAGACATTTAGCCCTTATTATAAATATTTTTACTCTGACCACCCACTGTTCTCTACATTTCCTGGGTTTTTTCTTTTTTTTTTTTTTTTTTTTAATTTGCCTGAGTGAGGTTACTATGGCAATGTAAATGGGACTAAACTTCCTGTGGTTGGACATGCTTTCCTTTCCGAGAATTCGCTCTGATCTAAAAAAGTAAGTCCTGTAAAGCATCAATACCTATTTACCAATCTTACCAAGGAAATTAAAACTTGAATAACAAGAACAATCAAGAAATATTGGCTTTGCTTGTTTGTCACAACATATTGTTCCTGTAAGCCGAAAACTTGCGTGTGCATCAGGGGACATGGCAGATTAGGCTGTTTTGAGAAGTTCGCTTGATGCTATTCGAGAATTCTTCTCAAAGCTCCCAGTTCCCAGTACCCATCGAGTATAGACCCCTGAGAGAGGGCTGGCCTGTTCCCAAATCATTGCTTTTCAGTCTGCAGTAGGGCTGAAGCGATTCCTCGAGTAACTCGATTACAAAAAATGATCGAGGCAAATTCCTCTGCCTCGAAGCCTCTTTTAATTTATTTTAAATCTCACGTCAGGTTCTTTCGCAATGGTTTTTTAATGTGACAATGCATTTACGTCACCCACAAAGCGGAAGGAGACACAAGTGCTGCGTCCGAAATCTCATACTGCAAGGAGTCAGCAGTGTTTTGTTTTGAGGGCGCGGGCAAACGTAAAGAGAACGTTGTGGCGTGTGTCCATTGCAAGATAGAGCTGGCATACCACAACTAGGGCCCTATGATTTTTCCGCGATGCAGAAAACGCGGAGGGAATTGCGGAATCCAATCATAAAAACAGAATTTAAAGTTTAACACGGAATAACACAGAATTTTTTTTTTGAATGAATTAATCAAAAATAGGTCATTGCACTTACATCAAATCACGATATGGATTAATATCTGTAAATATTAAGCCGGAACAGTCTATTTAAATATGAATCCTGCATGTTCTGCGTGTCTGTGTTAATGAATGGTGCAGAAGCGCTTCTTCATTCATTAAACACACTGGAGCTCGCAGTAATTTCAGCTTCTGCTGTCTCACTAAATAAGGATGTGAACACATGAACAACATCTCCAGAACTGCTCTGATAGTCACTTCATGAGCATTTGACCGTTTGATTTGAGTAAAACTAGCATCACATCACATACAAAGAACTGTAAAGTACGTCAACCCATCAAAATAAAAGTCCGGTTAAAGACTATTGTTCAGCAGAATGTACGTCGCCTACTACTAAAAAAAAATCAAACATTATTTTTTTTTAAAGGTTTAATCGCACAACATTTCTTTCATGTTTTATTTTTAATAGTAAATCCCCTTTGTTTACCAAAAAGTTACGTTAATTTTCAATAATTAAAAGATAAATTAAATTAATGTTTTATGTGTTTAATGTGCATCTCAGAAAATGCTTTATTTAAAACCCCAACTGAATGGCACTTAAATGCACTTAATTCATCTGTCAACTTTATTCAAGATTCAAGATTCAAACAACTTTATTTATCCCCGTAGGGCAATTCAGTTTTAGTCTACCAGTCGTATCAACAAGACAAAGACAACACTTAATCCAGCATTTAGAAACACTGTCAGTAGTATCATATTGCATTTGGGTGCCAGAACAAGCAACAAATACACAGGCCACAATACTAAGTCTGAGCAGCGACCAACTTTATTGTCATTGTTCACAGTACAAGTACAGACAGAGAAACAATGGGTAATAATTAAATGTTTATTTTTGATGCATGCATTGCATTCTATGCATTTAAAAAATTAAAATATTTTTTTTCTAAAAAAGGAAACTTAGTTGTTCATTTTAAGAGACCCAGGAGTCTTTTTTTTGGTAGAATAGGCTACTCGATTACTAAAATATTCGATGGCTACAGCCCTAGTCTGCAGTGTGACGCAGGAGCCATTAGCATGGCTTGCCGAGCAGAATGTTTTCAAAAGAATCACTGGATGTAATGCTTAGCTCAAGCTGTCTGTTTAAACCTGAGGCATAAATAATTAATCATATGAGGCAGATAACAGGTGCAGGAGTTTTTAAATTGCTTATAGCTTCATTGCAAAGAGGGACGTCTCAAATTGTAGGGAATGACTTGTGGTTGACTGATATGGATATTTTAGTGGCTGACGCTGATAATTATTAAGTGGGTTGGCTTATAGTCTATACGCAAGCAGTGACTGACTTGCAACATCGTTAGCATACAAATTAAGTTCCACACAAGACACTAATAAACTCTCATTGAGTCGCACTAAGAATAGTGTGGGAGAAGTGTAGCCTACTTGAAATAAGACTTTTGATATTTATATGTACAAAAACCTGTAAAGGAATTAAGTCGTTGACTTTGGCTACAGGATAAATTGCATTAATTAATGAGTTTTATAGTCCTAACTCAGTCACTGTTACACATGATATTAGATGTCAGAGGAGAAAATTGATGAAGTTGTGTTGTGATATTTCTCCAAGTATCAATATTTAATTTTAGTAGTTATTTTATGTTTAAAGATTGATTTTTTTTATCCTATTTTAATTTTATTTTGGCACAGACAAGCAATTAATTCCTATGTAGATTGACTTTGGATAAATGTTGGACTTCACAGCGTTGCATAGGAAAAAAGGTTGATATAATTAAACTTCCAAGTGGTTTCATAAGAAAGTCAGTCTTTTCACTGATGAAATAAAATGCAGTCTGCAGCAATATTTTGCAACACACATGATTCACGGAAAAAATATTGGATCAAAATCAGTCACAAGATCTTCTAGTTTGCATGGGGATTAATGTTCAAAACACATAGTCCGAAAAATACGGTAATTTCAACAATCTAAGTCGCATCAGTCCAAAAATATGCCATGATGAGGAAAAACATATATAAGTCGCATTCATTTAGAACCAAGAACCAAGAGAAAACATTAGCGTCTACAGCCGCGAGAGGGCGCTCTACGTTGCTCAGTGTAGACTACAGGAGCACTGAGCAGCATCTCTGGCAGTATAGAGCGCCCTCTCGCGGCTGTAGACAGTAATGTTTTCTCTTGTTCATTTCTCTCGGTTCATGTCAAATTCATTTTGATAAGTCGCACCTGACTATAAGTCGCAGGACCAGCCAAACTATGAAAAAAAAGTGTGACTTATAGTCCGGAAAATACGGTAATCACTTTACATTTCACCTACATTTGTAAAAATGAAACATTGATCTTATTTTTGTTTTGCAATGACAGCCTTAACTGCTTTATTTTTATATTAATACGACATGTTAACATTTTCTGCCCAGTGGTGTAAATTTGATACTTGCATACTTGTTTGGTATCGCTCATTGCTGCTAATAAAGTTAGACCAGACAAGACTTTAGAGCTAATTTTACCTTTGAATGAGAAAAATATACCAGTTTCCTCAATAACATTTTAATCTTGCTCTCATTATCCTTTATTAGGCTTTAATTCATCTTCCTGCTTCCACACATCAGTGTCATGTTACCATCAACACTGCCTGGTTTAAATACCACCTGTTTCTTAAGCTGTTAACCTGAATGGAAGAATGGAAGGGGTGTTAGTAATCACAGGTGATGGTGTATAAACGTGTTATTAGCACCCTTTTTAAATGACATCGAATTTGCATGTGTAGAAATTAGGGCTCCACAATTAATCACATTTCTAAAGCCCCTTTCACACTGCACGTCGAACCCGGCATATTGCCGGAACGTTGCCGGGTCGCCTTCTGTGTGAAAGCAAACACGTCCCGGGATTGATTCCGGCATTGAACCCGGGTCGGGGACCTAGTAACATTGCCGGGTTTAATCCCGGGGCAAGCGATGTGTGAACAAAAGCCAGATCTAATGCTGTGTCGAAGTGATGACTCTTTTACCAGGTGTTTTGAAGCAAGATCAACATTCGCGCCGAAAAAATATGTGCAAACTGTAATAAAGCAGAGATCAGTTAGTTCCTCACTTTCCGCGCTGACGCCGAGATTGTTTGCTTGCTTCAGTGAAAGTATAACGTACCTAACGTTTTCGACTCGTCCATTACACGTCATGCCCTGATGTCACGTGTCGTTACGGGATCTTTAAGGGTTGTGTGTGAAAGCACGCACATATCCCGGGTAATCACTGGCAGTGTGAAAGTGCAAAATCTAGCAACCCAGGAACAATTGCCGGAACACTTTACCCGTGTATTTGTCGGAATGGCAGTGTGAAAGGGGCTTAATTGCGATTACAATTATGGATGCCACAATTACGTAATCGTTCAAAATGGCAATTAATCATTAATAGTCCACTGATGTTATTCTGCATGATTAAGATGTTTATTTATTTTTTTCTAAATGTTATCTTAATGTTTTTTCCCGTTATTTCATTTGAATACCATTCATATTTTTTTTTACTTTTTTATAGTTTAAAGAAGAAACCAATCCAATTTATAGTTCACATTTGAGGCTTAATACTATAGAAAAGCACTAAAAGTTTTTCAGTTAGAGTGTTAATTATTAACTCCGTTTCATGCATTTTTTTTTTCAAATATTCAGAAGATGAAATGAAATCATAAAAAGTTTGTCAGGATTTGGCCTTTGGGATATTATAAAAGTAAGACAGTTTGTCTTCTGGGAATTTCATGCGTTGTAAACGACTGGCCACCATCCATCTGTATCTAACCTCTGACAAGTCTCACCCTGAGCTCAAGGTCTGGAGATCATCAGCCCTGAGCCACAGATTTCTTTTGAACTCTGATTTCATTTGAAGAGATGAATCACAGATATTTTCACCTCTGCTTGCACCGTTTCAGATGTAAAACCGTAGCATTGGTGCTTTTCTACAAATTTCTACATGTTTTTTGCATATTTGTATCCATTTGGATTCAGTTTCCTATAGGGAGTTTTAAATAGAGGTGAATTCATTTAAGATCTCTTTAATATTTTAATATCTTTAACAAGTATAGATAAGGATTTTTAGTGTCTTTTAATATGAAAAAAAAAAAAACATCTTGATACCTCTTTTTGTATCATTTTGGTAATTGGCCAATATTACAGTTTGTTTAATTTACTGGTATGGTTAAAGTGGAAATGAAGCAGTCAGTCAAGTTTGCATTATTTAGGAAAACAACTGCCATTTAAATAATAAAAAAAAAAATAACAAAAAATATTAATGTAACCATTTTAAAGAAAAAGGGATGTTTTGTCATCATCGCTTTTGGAGCAAGGGCTCCGCCATCTTGCTGTACCAAGGTGCGAAAGAAAACTCAATCAATACCTATAGAGTAGTACTGCGTCCTTCATATATCCAAAAAGTCTTTAGTTTTATCATATTTATAAAAGAAAAATACAGCTTTTTCGATTCTTTCCGGAAAAAGCAGAGCTCCTGGAGGCGTGCCTTGAGTGAAGCTATAATACTGATGTTTTGTGTTGTTTCCATTAACATATATTCACTTATGTGCTGATTTCCAACACAATACAGAAATCTGATTAGATTACCGTATTTTCCGGACTATAAGTCGCACTTTTTGTCATAGTTTGGCTGGTGCTGTGACTTATACTCAGGTGCGACTTATTTATCAAAATTAATTTGACATGAACCAGGAGAAATGAACCAAGAGAAAACATTACCGTCTACAGCCGCCAGAGGGCGCTCAATGCTGATCAGTGCTCATGTAGCTTACACCTGAAAACATAGAGCGCCCTCTCGCGGCTGTTGACGGTTATGTTTTCTCTTGGTTCTTGGTTCTAAATAAATGCGACTTATACTCCAGTGCGACTTATGTTTTTTTCCTCATCATGACGTATTTTTTGGACTAATGCGATTTATACTCAGGTGCGACTTATAGTCCGAAAAATACGGTAGATTAGATTAGATTAGATTCAACTTTATTGTCATTATGCAGAGTACAAGTACAGAGCTAATGAAATGCAGTTAGTATCTAACCAGAAGTGCAAGAATATAGTGTTTTATATACATAAAAGTGCAGAGTAAGTGAAGCTATGATATACAGAATGTACAGTGGAGCTGCTACATACAGTATTGAGCAGAGTATATACAGAATATAAATAGGAATGCAATGTAGGGATTGTATGTACATTATGAACCGAGCAATGTAGGATTATATACACATTCTGAACAGCAGCAATATGAGAACAGTGGTAATAAATACAGTTGGATGAGTGTGCAAAAGTATTGTTAAACAATGTATTATATGCAAAATAACAGTAGTGCAATGATTTTTATAGAAAATTTACTGAGCTTTGTACAGTAACAACTTTAGACAGTTTACAGTAATAGCTAGAATAGTGTGCAGTTTGTGCAAAATATGAGTAGTGCAAATACATGTATGTAAAGTACTGTGACCAGTGCAGTTAAAGAGCAGGTGCAGATTAGATTGGTGGTGTGGAGTTCAGAAGTGTCACAGCCTCGGGGAAGAAGCTCTTCCTGAGCCTACTAGTGCGAGAGCGTAGGCTCCTGTAACGCCTGCCGGATGGAAGGAGGGTGAAGAGTCCATGGTTAGGATGAGAGCATCCTTGATGATGTTTCTTGTCCTGCCCAGACAACGCTTGTGATAAATGTTCTGGATGGAAGTTAACTGGGTGCCAGTGATCTGTTGAGCAGTTTTCACCACCCGCTGAAGTGCTTTGCGGTCAGATGCGGAGCAATTGTTGTACCATACTGATATGCAGTTCGTGAATATGCTCTCAACGGTACAGCGGTAGAATTCCACAAGGATCCTGGGACTCAGGTGAACTTTCAACTGATGCAGTTGTACTTAATATGAATGGGGTCTTTAATCACAGGGAAGGCTCCATGTTTTAATAGCAAACGATGTGCAAAGCCAGCATCGACTTGGGCCTTGTTTATAAAACATTCGTCACTCAAATGACCAGAACACACAAACGCACTGGATACACTCCGTTGCTGCCCCGGAAAAACAAACTGCATCCACTGTTCATGTAACGCTGGGTTCTTGGGGAAGCTGAACACGGTAAACTTTTCCTCACATCCAAAAATGTACTTATTTGGAGGCATTCTCGAACAAATCCTATGCAGCGCTACCGATGATTTTGAAGTGGGTTGATGTGCGCGCTCTCGCTCTCCTCTGATCAATGTATGCACGGGTGTGCTTTTCCAGGAGAAATGCTCATATAAGGACTTCTGTTCTCGTCTATTTCATTAGATCCATGATCGGAAAAAAACAGCCGAAACTTGTACCAACCCGGAAGTAAGATTAGAAGTAAGAAGTATGGTTTTTTTTGTATGCGATATGCCGATAATTTTCAACTTATTTTGGCCGATAGCTGATGCTGATACAGATATATAATTATTTTTAATTTTGGTTAGTTTTTAACAAGAACTTATTCATTAGAATTAAATAAACAATAATGAAGTTGTTTTATAATGACAGTACATTGAAGATTTGAAAATAACAAAAAATAAACTATATTTTAATCACTGCATTTTTCTTCTTCTTCTGAAAGATGCAATGGTAACCTAAACATTTTATTTTATCATTTAACATTTGTAAATGGTCAAAAGCAAAAGAGTTTCAGAACAATTTCAGAATTTTTCTGACCTTTAAATCACTCATGATTTTATGGCATCAATTAATGCTTTATTTAATCAGAAACACAGTCTAAATATTATTTGTGTATTTTGCTTTCATTTTATTAGAAGTAGACAAACAGCGCCCGCCACAGAATTAAAACTCCTTACTGAGCCGGCTCTACATGTGCTGTTACTGTTTACTTTATCATACATGAACATGACATTCTGTATGTGCAGTTTAAATGCACCCTGAGCACATGAGAGTTAATATATTCCTCTTATCGGCAAGACATATCGGCATAATTTTTCATATCGGGCTGATGCCTGTATTTACATGTAAAGCCATTATCAGCCGATTCCGATATTGGTAAGTAGGAAATAGGATACTAAATCAACCATCTTCCTTATATTCACTCCATGCCTAAAAGTAGCACTTTGAGTTGGTGTTTGCTAATACATATCAAAGTAATCCAGAGTGTGGAGGCTACAGTGACTATTTTCTCTTCCACTGTGAATGGGAGATGATGAGGGGTTGTTTGTCGGGCATAGTTCGAAATGATGAAAGCTCTCAGGTTGGATTTGGGACAGGTTCAGTTGAAAGTCACTTTAGAATGAAATTGGTTCGGATCTGGATCATTAAATCAGAGTCACATTTTCTTTTTTTTAAATGGATGGGTGCTTTTCATTCCACTTCTTTTAGACTGAAGTACTGCAACACCCGCTGAGTGCCATTAAACAGCTTGAAAGATCAAAGACCATTTTTAATATAACGCTGACTGGATTCATCTTAAATAAGAAAGTCATATACACCTAGGATGCCTTGAGGGTGAGTAATTTATGGCCTAATTTTCTTTTTTGGGTGAGCTAACCCTTTAAGGGCAGTTTAGTTTGTGTGTGGCTGTCGGGAATCTTTCTCTTCCTTCTTCTCTTTGGGCTTCAAGGCAACCTGGAGCGCCAGACAGACTTCATCCTTTGATAGAAGCCCTTTCTGCCAGAATTAATTATCAAGCGCGATGCTTGTGTTTTCCGTCCATTGCGTAAGTGTGTGTATGAACAGGCATCTGTCAACACACTGCCTCGTTCGCTTTCTTCCGTGCTTCTGCCAAAATGGCACAATAGCAGAGTCTGGCGTGTTACACTTTTAATGTAGAATTGTCCTGGTATCCGTCTGTGAAGCCTTTATTTAAAAATCCGGCATTTGTTGCCTATATTTGAGCTGAACCACTTTTATGGAATATAATGATTGAACTGTCTGCTGTTCATTGTTGAAGGGCGTAGCTGTACCCCACCCCAACACCACCCCCGCAAAGCGATAATGATATTTTAGTAATGCATTGCCTGGCATTGGCTTTATTAAGGTCTTCTTTGTGCTTAGAGCAGGAATCAAACACAGGGCTGTCAGAGAGTTCAAACAAAGTGCTGGATACTTCACAAATGTTGCTATCTAATAAAAGCTGGAATTAATACAAGTACGCCTTTGCTAAATAATTTTTATAATAAAGAAAAATAAAAAACAGAAAAATATATATATTTTTTTTTTTGGGTTGAGTCTGATCAAGTCAATTTCCTAATCTTATGAATCCAGAATTGTTTTTTATCTCTGTTTCTCTTGCCTAACCTTATACATGCAAGTACAGTTCAAATGGGAAACCAGAATGTTGTCCCTGAGTACCAGCAGGATGGAAAGCTGTCTCTCTTGCTCTCATTCTCTGTCTTACTCTCTCCTCTTTCCTCTCTCTCACATTTCTTTTTTCTTACTTATGCTTTGTGGACACTATCCATAATTTATTTGTGTGTGTCCAGGAAGCCAGCCTGCTAATGGAGGTATGCATAATGCATTCGTCGTGCTTTTATTGGAGCCTCTGGTGGCCCAATCCAGGACTGAGGCGAGTACAGCGTCTGTTCCATGACGTCCTAAAATCTGGGACTCACCTTTGTATCCATAATACAACACGTTAATAACTGTAGCACTATAGCTTTCAGTGTCACATGATTTTCAGAGTCCTTCAGAGATAATTCTGATATGCTGATTTGGTGCCCAGGAAATGCGTTTTGCATGATGTCGACCTGCGAATGCAGACATTATGGCTGGATTGCGTTTACATTACACTGAGATCTGAAAACAATGCGTCTTCAAATACCTCTGGACCAGGAAAAAAACATTCAGATCAGAAATGCGTTTACACTTGTCTTTTCAATGTGTATGTGGACAACATCTGGATAAAGGTCGCATGTCAATGCCAAGTGTAAACGCAGCCTAAGCTTTGCTGTAATGTATCAGTTACACTCATCACCCCTAGTAACCAGTGTACTTCAACTTTTTAGAGGAATACTCTCGTCTACAGAAGGAAGTCCAGCTGTACAGATTGTCAGATTAAGCATTGTTTCAGCATCATTCTGTTTTGAAGTGGATGTCGGGTTTCCTTCTCTAAAACAATGGCAGTTTAAGTACCCGGAAGCATCTGAAGTATCTTTTCACATTCATGCCCTTCTTGACTCATACAAGTGTCTGGTTGTGTATGTTTATGTCTGTATGGTTTATTCCTTTGTGTATATATATTAGGGGTGTGCACGGATAGTCGAACATTCGAATATTCGTTCTGCTCTAATTATTCGATAAATAAAAATGATATTCGAATTTCGCAAAAAAAAAAAAAAAAAAAAGTTCACAATAAAAACCTAATTTGGTCACTTTCTGTGATTCTCCACAGCATATTTGAAGATGTATGCAAGCAAAATATAATTAATGAATGAATAAGGGGCCTGAAAACGCTAGGGGCGCCGCTTTTTTCCGTCTTTCTAAAGTGCTCGTGCAGAAGCGCTCCTGACGCATCTGCTGTTGCTAAGCAAAAATGACGCGCTCTCTCCATGAAGACGCGGAAATTTCAGCAAAGGAAAAATGGATCTGCAGCACAAAAAAATCGCTTTCAGTAGCTCTGCTACTAAATTAATTTCAAAATGGCAATCCATATACTGCTATGATCAGCTGTTCCTTCATCTTGGCTGAGCTTTCAACATTGTTACGGGAAAGGATGAAGCTGAATGTTTAGTTCTTGTCACATGACCTGCGGTGCGCTTGCGGCTCTCTGAAAAGTTGAGATGTTTTTAAATCGATGTGGTGCAGACGCGCCTGGAAAAAACGGGCGCATCGCACCACGTGCCCATCGCGACCACGTCGCTTCCATTATGAGTGCGCATACCGCTACATTGGGAGTAGCTTCCCCGACTTTCCCCCGATCATGTTTACATGCCCGTATTTCTTAACAAGAACATGTAAAACAATAGAAAAAAAAGCAAAAAAAGATTTGCTGACAGTTTAAAAGTTTAAAAGTTAAGGGTAGGCTACGTTCTACAATAGCATAATTGCTGCAGGCTGCTTTACGTTTTTTCTTTGTGCACTTTTTTTTTCACTTTTTTTTTTTGCTTTTAATCTGTACTTTTGTTTGTTTGCGCGCATTGTTAAAGGTTTTCAGCTACAAAACACGATGTGTAATGTTCAAGCTTATTGTGTAAGCTTGTTCAAAATGACAGAAACAATAAATGTTCCTGAAAAATAACGTCTGTCTCATTAAACTTAATTTAAATAAACGAATATTCGAATATCCGTTTTTTTGTGAGCTCAAATATTCGAATCTGATATTTGCGGAAAACGCCCATCCCTAATATATATATGTGTGTATAGTTCATTGTATAGTCTCCGGTAGGGCTGCACGATATTGGGAAAAAATGACATTGCGATATTTTATTTTTCTGCGATATATATTGCGATATTTTTTCTTACAAACAAAAATGGGGTGAGCACACTTACATTCTCATTTCGTGTTGTTTGAAAACGGCTTGCTCTCTCTCGGTCTCTCTCTCTCTCTCTCTCTCTCTCTCAATTCAATTCATATTGCTTTATTGGCATGACATACAGAGGTACATATTGCCAAAGCATTGTACAGAGCAGAATAGAAACAAACAAAAAACAAAAATACATATATATTCATAAGAAAAAAAAAATTACATGCAAAATAAATCCATATACATTTCTATAAACATTGATGGTACTTCTAATGTACTCTCTGTCTGTCTCTCTCGCGCGTGCTCTCTCTCTCTCTCTCTCTCTCTCTCTCTCTCTCTCTCTCTCTCTCTCTCTCTCTCTCTCTCTCTCTCTCTCTCTCTCTCTCTCTGTGTCTCTCTCGCGCGCGCGCTCTCTCTCTCTCTCTCTCTCGCGCGCGCGCTCTCTCTCTGTCTCTCTCTCGCGCGCGCGCTCTCTCTCTGTCTCTCTCGCGTGCGCTCTCTCTCTCTGTCTCTCTCTCGCGCGCGCTCTCTCTCTCTCTGTCGCGCTCTTTTCAGTCCTGTCAATTATAAACTTTCACTCTATGATGGTTAAGCTGTGCAATTAATCCGCGAATCACACTGTCAAGGGCAGGGGAGTAGCTGGCCCGTACAGTTAATGAATAACGGATCAACTACGACAGCCTACATCGCACATCCTGCGATGTGACTATCGTGGATTCGTACATCGCGATATCGATGCTTAAACGACACATCGTGCAGCCCTAGTCTCCGGACAGTCACATGCTTTTGTTCATTTGTCCTCTTTTGCAGCTGTGGAATTAAAGAGGATTTCCTGTTTGTGGAGTTAATCAAAGCAGCCTTTTTGATCTGTGCGTCAGCTAGAAGAAACCGTCACCTCGGATAAGGGTTCACATGGCTGATTGATTTTTAGATGCTTAAAACATCAGGCATGCACATACTGTTCTCTCTCTCTTGAATAAATGCACACACGCTCTCACTGGCCAATCGCCCGGTTCTGTTTTGTCAGATCTGCAGCAAGATTGTGCTGAACGCTTAGTCTCCCCCCACGCATCCGCATTTATATATGCTCATTCATCCCTGGACTATAAAACTGAGAGGAGAGAGTCTTAATGGTAATAGGATGGACTGTTTTTAAAAAGTCACATATTTGTGAGAATTACTTTTGGAAATTACTAACTGAGATCTTCATACTTGGCAGACAGACCTGAAGTCGTTCTTTCTGCCCAGATCTGAAACTTTACCTATTAATGGCAACTCTGTCTGACCCCTCAGCCAGCGCACAGGGTGCAGTCTGCAATCTTTTACTCTCATTTACGTATCGATCAGCACAAACAGCACGGTTGCCAAGCGGATGAGGGCTGAAACTGAGGCTAGTGTCACCTAGGCAGACTTTTATGAGGAACAGACGGTCTGATCAACCAACATATAAAGTGACTGAACACAGTTTATTTTCATTTAATTTCATTTACGGATGGATTTATCTGTAATAGCTAATTCTGTTATTTATTTATTTATTTTTCAGTTTCAGTTTTTTTGGATTCCATTTTTTCTGTTTTACTATTTCTAGACTGTTTTAATGGTTAAATATTAATCAAAAAGCTAAGTCTAAGCTAAGTCTAAATCATGAAACTTTTTTTTTTTTTTTTTTTTTTTTACAAAAATTACATTTTCAAAGCTCCATGAAGTACATATTTTAACAAATTCAGTTTTTATATTTTACCAAATTCTGTGTTATCCATATATTTTCTGGATTCCATTTTAATGGTTGTATTAAATTTTCATAATCAAAAGCATGTCTAATTCATTGATCTTATAAATAATTAGATTATTATTATTTTATTGATTGATCTTTCATAAATACTGTGTTGTGTATTTACAATTTTCTGGTAAATAAAATCTGGTTAATAATTTTTCTGATAAATATTCCTTAAAAATACTGTTTTAATAATAATTTTATCATTAGTAGTAGTACTGTCATTAAGGCATTTTGATTTAAGTGTACTGACCTACTTTGATTTTATTCATTCAAAATTTGATCAATTCCGTGACATTCCATCCTGTGTACTAGTGATGCGCGGATGGCGGATATATCCGCGGGTGCTGCAGATAATCCGAGGGTTGGGTATTAAAAAAATACATTCTAATTAATTGCGGGTGGCCAGCGGGCAGAAAAATTTTTTGAAGCAGTGGATTTGGGTGATGTTTGAGTTCATCCGCGCATCTCTACTATATACAGTAAATTCCATTATGACTGGATTCCACAATTCTGTTCCCTTACACAATGCAGAAATCCTAGAACACAATACAAGTCTTAGAATATCGTAATATTTACTGTAACTATGGTATTTTAAAGGCATGAATGTGGATTAATATATATTTATTTTATATATATAAATATATATATATATATATATAAATATATATATATATATATATAAATATATAATATATATATATATATACTGTAACTATGGTATTTTAAAGGC
This sequence comes from Carassius carassius, assembly GCF_963082965.1. NCBI lineage: Eukaryota > Metazoa > Chordata > Actinopteri > Cypriniformes > Cyprinidae > Carassius > Carassius carassius. Next base: position 14,953,819 of record NC_081798.1, read on the forward strand.
ATGAATGTGGATTAATATATATTTATTTTATATATATAAATATATATATATATAAATATATAATATATATATATATATATATATATATATATATATATATATATATATATATATATATATATATATATTTCTTAAATAGAATGCATCATGGCTGAAAATTCTACATGTTCTGTACTGCTTGTATGGATAGACTTGAGAAAACGGAACAAAAAAATCAATAACATTTGAAAGGTTGGGGTCTTTTATGCTTATACATACCATAGTTTTGAGGAAGCACTTGCTTTTTTGTGTGTGCAGTAAGCTTGAAATGGCTTGTCAACGATTTGGATGTGCACATGAGCCTAAAGGTACCAAAACTGGGAGGAGAACAGCGTGTGTTCATATGTGATAAAACTTGTTTGTCTGTGAGATTTGCTGCGCGCAGAGGGATATAAAGCTGATGCATCTGATGTGTTTTTATATGTGTTGAGAGGGTTTCTTTAGATGAGTTAGACTGAACATCTCTGAAGAGATCAGAGTCTGCCAGGAGACTTCAAGGCCTCTGGGTTGCTGCTTGCTTGTTTTGAGACTTCCATACACACACACACACACACACACACACACACAATGCTCCGTCCTTCTACTGTCTGCCTAGATTAATGAGACAAGAGTCATACTTTGCCCAGTCAAACACACAAACTGACTCTCTTTTTCACAAGCGCCCTGAAGGCAGGTGTTTAATAGATATTACTCTGTGCATAACCTCTAACCAGGCACTTTATTTACATCAACATGCCTCTCAATGGACCTGTTAGAGTCATTCGACAACACTGTGCTTCCCTAATTAAGCAACTCACGAGCTGGCAGAAGATGCAGATGTTGCAGCTGGAGAATAATCTGAAATTTCACTTCTTTGTAGTGTTTGTCCTTCATTGTTTTAATTGATTGCCAAGGGCACATGTGATGTGGGTTTCTGAAGTGTGCGTGTGCTGAGTGGACACGTGGTCAAAGGTCATGAGAATGACCGTCTTGCTTCTTAATGAATTGGTCATTATTTAACTTTCATGCATGGAGCTCAGACTTTTTCCTCTGTCTCTTGAAGTTTGAGGCCAGAGGTCTTATTGATTTCTCTCTCTTATTTATTGTCTTCAGCTTTATTAAGAAACACGTGTTGGCCGGTTTTGCAATGGACTTGATACCTCAAATCACATGGTTTGTTGAAAAGAGGTGTGTTATTTATTTTCTTAGCAATCAAACCTAAAAAAAATTGTTGTAGTGGATAAAATGGGCATTTCATTAAACATGACTTTTTATGTAAGGAGGAACATGGGCCAACGAGAGACCAGAATCTATTTTAAGTTAAAGTGAAAAGTGAAAGTGAAGTGATGTGTAGCCAAGTATGGTGACCCATACTTGGAATTTAACCCATCCAACTGCACACACACACACACACTGCAGTAAACACACACAGCACATGTTTATTTTTTATGTTTATGTCATCGTCTCTTTATTTCTCTATAAGCAAGTCTTGAGAAGATGCCATGTGTTTTCATCTTTGTCTCTCTCTTGTGGATCCTCTGAGTGCTTGGAAAATGGAAATGAATTCATCCCAGATTTGGTAAAAAAAAATATTTAAATGTTAACATTTATTTATGTGTGTGTGTGTGTGTGTGTTATTGTATTATTCCTTGGGAAATGTTTTCATTGTTTTGACCTCCTGCATCCTGGGTCTGTATGAACACATGTGGAAGTGTAAGGCAGGAGGAACTCTGGGCAATATAATATATTCCCAATATCTCTCTCCCTCTGTCCTTATGGGCTTGGAGGAAATACTTGCTGCTCAGACCTTTTGTTTCCTTATTCCCTCATCTAGGACCTGCTTCCTCCCCACCCACATCTAACCTTAACTGTTACAGGACAAAACGCCAAAGTTGTATCGTCTCGCCACAATAGGGTTAATGTCTGTCATCTTTTGGTCTTAATTCAGTCTATTTTCTTTCTTTCGTTCTTTCTTTAATTGTGAAATTTACTAGCAGTTTTCAATGCAAAGTCCTCTTTTCAGATGAGAGCAAGTTTTGGGTTTCATTTGGAAACCAAGGTCCTAGAGTCTGGAGGAAGGGTGGAGAAGCTCAAAGCCCAAGCTGCTTGAAGTCCAGTGTTAAGTTTCCACAGTCTGTGATGATTTGGGGTGCAATGTCATCTGATGGTGTTGGTCCATTGTGTTTTTTGAAAACCAAAGTCACTGCACCCGTTTACCAAGAAATATTGGAGCACTTAATGCTTCCTTCTGCTGACCAGCTATTTGAAGATGCTGATTTCATTTTTCAGCAGGATTTGATTGAATGACCATGGTGTTGGTGTGCTTGACTGCCTAGCAAACTCACCAGACCTGAACCCCGTAGAGAATCTATGGGGTATTGTCAAGAAACAAGAGACCAAAAAAATGCAGATGAGCTGAAGGCCACTGTCAAAGAAACCTGGACTTCCATACCACCTCAGCAGTGTCACAAATGCCCCGTTTCCACCGCAGGAACTTTACCCAGGAACTAGGGACTTTGGCCTGGTACTCGGTGTGTTTCCACCACAGGAACCAGGAACTAAATAAAGTTCCGGGTAAAAAAATGCCCCTCAGAAAGTCCCCGCTGGCGAGGTGGTACTTTTTTAAAGTTCCTGAACTTTCGGGGGCGGGACTTGGCCGCTAAACATCCTGATTGGCTGAGTTCACGCAGCATTGGTTGAGTTCAACCATCATTTATTCGGATCAACATTTTCTAAATATTACTGTTATTGTGTCATGAAATGTAATTTTAAAAGTATTTCAGGCGAGAATGTAGTTGTTTAAAACTCAAATCTGTGGTTTATTTGTAAAGACAGCGTCTATTTAAAAATGTGTTTCGCCGATCTCGGAGACTGTGAACTCCACGCGACCAGCGAGAGCTCAGTCCTCATGTATCCGCCGAGAGCAGCCTCTCCTCGGCTAGACCTTCTGATGTGTGCCGCTGGCTCTGATGTCTCTTTAGTGGTTAAACATAAAATATAATTCAGCTGCGGGGTAAATCTAACAGGTTTTCTTTGGTCTGTATTCAATTTATCTATATGTTAAAATGAAAATAAAAAAGGCACATCTATATAATATTTCGTTTCATTGTAATGGCTGTATATCCCTGAACTAAGTAGTACATTTATGCAGCTGTTATTATGTTTAAATGAAAACGAAAGGAGGCAGTGGTATTTGATAGCCTATTTCCTTTTATTGTAAATATACTGAGAGGAAAATTGCAGAAGCCAAAGTGAGCGTTGTTCACGCAGCATTGATTGAGTTCAACCACCATTTATTAGGATCATGTTCAAAATATTACTGTTTTATTGTGTCATGAAATGTAATTTTAAAAGTATTTCAGGCGAGAATGTAGTTGTTTAAAACTCAAATCTGTGGTTTATTTATAAAGACAGCGCCTATTTAAAAATGTGTTTCGCCGATCTCAGAGACGGTGAACTCCACGCGACCAGCGAGAGCTCAGTCCTCATGTATCCGCCGAGAGCAGCCTCTCCTCGGCTAGACCTTCTGATGTGTGCCGCTGGCTCTGATGGTTCTTTAGTGGTTAAACATAAAATATAATTCGTTTTGGGTAAATCTAACAGGTTATCTTTGGTCTGTATTCAATTTATCTATATGTTAAAATGAAAATAAAAAAGGCAAATCTATATAATATTTCGTTTCATTGTAATGGCTGTATATATACACATATCCCTGAACTAAGTACATTTCTGCAGCTGTTATTATGCTTAAATGAAAACGAAAGGAGGCAGTGGTATTTGATATCCTATTTCGTTTTATTGTAAATATACAGAGAGGAAAATAGTAGCCATGGTCAGCTAACTGAAGTTATCAAGTACGATGCTGTTTGCAGATTTACTGGACTTGCGTCGTCGCGGACATCACACTCCCGAGACGAATGCACAAAGTCCGCACTACCGAGAATGCACATCCAAAATCAGCGCACTTTGTATTGAGAAACGCGCGCAGACCTACGTCACCAGTCTATTTGCCTAATCTTCCCGGTACTTTACACCGCGGTGGAAACGCAGAAAGCAACAGGTCTGGGGGGAAAAAAAGTTCCTGGGAAAAAAAGTTCCTGGTACAAATGTTCCGGGTAATTTCGGTGGAAACGCGGCAAAAATGATCACCTCCATGCCACGCCAAATTGAGGCAGTAATTAAAGCAAAAGGAGCCTCTACCAAGTATTGAGTACATGTACAATAAATAAACATACTTTCCAGTAGCCCAAGAATTCACTAAAAAGGTTTTTTTTATTTTTATTGGTCTTATGAAGTATTCTAATTTGTTGAGATTGAATTACTGAAATAAATGAACTTTTCCACGACATTCTAATTTATTGAGATGCACCTTTATGTGGTCATGGCATTTAGAAACTTCTTCATTCCTGTAGTTTTGACACCACTTCCTCTAGAGTGGTCATGTAAGGAAATACTGACAAACAGAACTGGAGAAAGCCAGCCAGCATAAAAGCCTGTAGGAAAATCAATTTGAATATTTAAACATCACACCATCTGAACATCCTGTCATACCAGACCAGACTGGTGGGTGCAGCCCAAGCTAGCCAAGACAGACCGCAGGCTAAGGACAAAGAACAAACCACCCTAAATTATAGACAAACTCAACAGCCTGATTAGGAGTTCATTACTGCTGCTTTTGCTGAGCTTCTAAAATCTGTTATGGCTCTTTGTCCAACTTTCAGAGCTGTAATTTTAAGAGGAGCCAAAATGATTGAAGCTGGAAGTGGACTAGGCTGTTAACGCCTCTGTTTGATGCAATCATGTTCATCCTAACAGTGCAGTGGGCCCATGTAGGCGCTGTTATATTCCGTTTTGCGGTGCTGATGGAGGCCCAGCAGCATTAGAGGCTCTAACTGTGTGTGTGTGTGTGTGTGTGTGTGTAGCTGGTTCAGCTGTAATTGTTGTGACCTAAATGATGGTAAACAGTGGCATTGCTGTCCATACAACCAGAGCCACGCTCACACTGGCCTCTTTGTCCTTTTCTTTCCACCCCCTCTGACACACAGAAACACACACATACACACACAGACCATTTGTAGCCCCATAAGGGCCTATAGGGAGCAGGATGGCCCCAGGCGGATGGGACTGGCATGGATTTCCCTCCTTCGGTGGAAACTGGGGAACTCTGGGACAATGACCACGTGACGCTCTTTGGCGTCTAAGGAGCCGGATGAGGAAAGGGTCTTTTGTTTCTATTCTGCATTTCCCAATGTGTTACATCACCAATCCACTAATACACATATGTGAGATGTTGTGAAAGCTGTGATTTAGTTGCATTATTATTAGTGCTTTCCAAAAATCCTTGCTTATTCCTTTTGGACTGTCCATATCACATCGAGAGTTTTGAGATATTTCTTCTTTTTTAATATTTTAATACATCTGTAATATTTCATACAGATTTCTTTGCAAGTTACTTGCAATTCATGCTGTTTTTTTGAGGGTTGCTTTTATTAAAATGCTAAATCAAGTTCAAAATAGTTTCAACTTTTCAGGGTGTATCTAGATGCATCTTTCTTTCCTATTTTTATTTTTGCTAACTTTGTGTTGTCCTCCACAGTCTGCTCTATTTAGTCTGAAGAACATAGTAACATGGTAATAATTTTAACCCAATAAACATTATACTACCCAATATAATGCTATACATTTTTATCCTTTGAATATCACATTGTTAGCTTAGCTTAGGCCTGATCTGAACGCATGTGCTGGAGACACTACTAATCACAGAAGCGCCTTACTGACGAGATGCGCATGAAAATCACATGTGATTTTTTGCACAGCCCTAGCTTAGATTAGCAACATTGTCTGTTTAAATCAGTTATTCTATTTTCAAGATGCTGCCTGTGTAGTTAGTGCTAAGTTATTTTAATATCCTGCCTTTGCTGTATTCCAAGTAGCTCTTTAGGATTTTGAACCGAGCTTGTGTGTGTTACAGTTGATCAGCAGGTGCAACCAAGCTGTAGATGTCCACAGTCTCTGTTTATTGTCAAGGTTTTGAAGGCTTCTTGCCCACAGACCAATAAAAGCTTATTTACTGAACACACAAACGTCTCTCTACGTCACCAATGGATGGTGTGTTTGTTGTTGTTTCAGGTATTACGAATGTGTGCAATACCTTGTGAAACCACCAAAAAAATGTGTAAGACATTTGGAGTTTCGTCTCACTCGTGTTCAGAACATTTCTAAACCCTATCGATCTGACTAGAGGGCGATGATCCAACCTGGGGAAAAAAATTAATGCCATAAATAAGCAGACAAATAAATTTTTCAGACAGCCCAATAAACGGCTGACAGTTTTATCCATTTACTAGATATAAACGGGCATAAAAACAATCACACTCGCCCGTCTGCAGGGCATCATCAGTCTGCGCTCTCCTCCAGAGCATTGATCAGGGTGAGCTGCATCAAAAGTGTTTGTTTTCACAACAGCTCTGTCTTTGCCGTGTCTTTGCCGATTCATTATCCAGCGGTGGTTTGAGCAGGCAAATAACATTATATATGACCCTAGAGGCACTGCAAGGTTGTTCAGTGCTTATTACACCATCACTTCGTTAATCCAAAGTATTTGGTGTGTAAATGCAGTTGTATGTATTGTGTATTTAAAGAGTGCATGATTAATAAATTGCTTCTTCGTGTTACCTTTACTTAAATTTTTTTTAGATAAATATATATACAAATACTTTGCCATGAAGAGTTTCACCACAATATTGTACTCCGCACAGAGAATCCTACTGGAAATTTCTTGTGCTATGTTTCAGCTCTTTGACTTGTAGCTGTGCCCAAAAGGACACAGACATTTGCATGTGTTTTAAGGGATTCTTAGAGTACATTTTACAAAGGAAACTGCAAGTAAAAGACTGCGAGATGATAAAATAAAATGTGGATATTTGATAGGGTGGCCTTATGCGCCATTCATACGGGACACGTCCTGGCCAGGATTTAAATATTGCCTAAAACAACCAAAGCAGTTTGACCAATAACATGCAGGTACTGTACATAATCGACCAATCATGGGGCTCCGAGTGAGAAGGTGCGATCTAGAGGGACAATCAAAGTGGTGCAAATATGCGCACATGTTTGTTCGTTTGACTTGAAGCATCGCTGCACACCGATCAGAAAAGACACCAAAGTAGATGTGATGGTGATTCGAAAGCATAGCTCTCATGATTGTCACACAGCGCAAACAGCCAAAACCTGCATATTTTAGGCAATATTAAAATCCTGGCCGGGATTTGTCCCGTATGAACGATGCACATGGCCACCCTAATATTTGATGTTTTTTTATTTAGGGAAAGCTACTATATCTTACCTACCTTTTAAAACTATTTTGAATCAGCTGATGACTTTCTGAATTTCATGTTTTTTATTTTATTTTAAATGTGCTTTTATTATTTGCTTTATATTAAACTTTATTTTTTAATTTGTAATTTTTTTATCATGTAAAAAAAAGAAAAACTTTTTTGTTAACTGCCCATGTTTATTTTTTCTTAGTATATCATCATCATTATAATCATTAGCATTATTATATTTTATTTATTTGTTTTGATTGTTTTTGTTTTTAAAGGCTCTCTTCAGATCAGATTATTAGTCCAGCATCAGGTTATTAGGCTAGCCTGCAAACACAAGAGCAGATGAAAAAGGAGAAGAGGGAGATGCATTTATTAAGTGAACAGTCAGAGAGATCACGCTCTGCTTGTGGAAGCCTGGAGATTCCTAGAATTTGAGCAGAAAGGAGCGAATGCCTAGCAACCTCACCACAAAGGGCGGAGAGCTGTGGTCAAGTCTGTCTGCTGGAGCAATGAATACAAAAACCCAGAGGACGAGTGAAGTAAGAGAGAGCGAGAGCAAGAACTTAAGTCTGTTTAAACGTGATTAGATGGATCACATGCATGATCTCAGCCTTTTAAATAGGTACATTACTTGCTTTTGATTTCATAATGCAGTTGAGAGACCGTAAAACTGGTTGAGTCATGGTCAAGACAGGCAGGGTGGACTGAGACAGATGTGTACTGTGGTAACCTGGGTCGCAGCTGCAGCAACAAAACCGAATTATTCTCGTCTCCACTGTGAAGCTGTGTTCCTCAAACCATAATGACCACAAAAACTCAGTCAACCTCAGCCAGACAACCTGGCCCCAGATCAGGAGTGCACACCTGAGCTCACTGGCACATCACTGTACTGTATTGGTGAGCTCTCATTAGCGTAGCCCATGTTGTCATTTACACACCCACGCCTGCCCTCAGATCTGAGCTACCGCAACCGTGTGATGAGACCAATGCAATGAAAAAGCAACACCTGATACCAGGCCCTTTGCACACGTGTGGAGGTCTTGAGTCTGTTTGGGTTTAAAGTTTAATTTACATTTTTGTTATTTATTTATTATTTGGGATGTGCTGTAATTATTTTCAAATTATTCCAGTCTTATATAATAATTATATAATTATTCCAATCTCTACAGGCTCTACTACTGCACTTTTTTTCTAGTAGAGAAAAAACTGCAAGTGAATATTCATGTGCAATACTGCTTTGGAATTGAGCTCATTAAATGAAAACAGGTCAGGTTTAATTGGTAGTGTGCTGAAAATACAGGCCATTGTGTAATAAATGTTCTTGGATACAGGAAGAACCCGGCTGCCATCACAGTGGAATCGCTAGTCATGTTTAAAATGAGTTTGAGGAGATGGCACACGATTTTCAGTTCAGAGACCCTGCGAAGAATCTAAAACCGTAATTGGATAAATTAAAGAGATGTAGCGTGCTTCTATGTGTAGCTCATTTATGATTGTTTTACTGGTAATGCATGAAAACTGTTTGGTTGAGTTCTGCTCATCTGATGACCTTTTGTCTTTTGTTATGGTTTAAAAGGATACCGTGGAAGTGGCGCCAGTTTTATTCACAGACAATAACTAAAACATGCATGGCCACATCCTGCAGGTGCACATCACTAGATGTGTGAACACTAATACACAATAGACATGTTGAGTCATACAGGCTTTTATTTTCCCATAAGGGCTATCCCGTCTCCTGTCTGTCCTCTAAGGGATTGAGCACAATGCAAGTTCACAAGGTATAACTATATTAGTGTCCATACCGAGGGACGATAAAGTTGTTTTATATAAGTGCACACTACAATTTAGTCATCTTCCACTGATACTCAAGCTTCATAAAATTACAGTTGTACCACTGATGTCAAATGGACTATTTTAACAATGTCCTGACTAACTTTCTGGGCCTTGAAAGTGTCAGTTGCGCTGCTGTCTATGGAGGGTTAGAAAGCTCTTGGATTTCATCAAACATATATTCAATAAAATTGTTACATCTTTATTTTTAAGGAATATCATGCAATCATGCAGGAAACCTCTTTTGTGCAGTAATTTTACTGTTTGCCAAACAAAAAAAAAAAATATATTTTCAGTTTTCATTTGATTTGAATTTAAAAGTGTTAAAATTAAAATTAAATTTAAAAAAAATATTGCTTTCTTGCATTTGATAACTGTTTTTGATAAGAAATTAGTATTAACTCATTTACATTAAATCATAACATTGTTAAAGTTTTATGAATTCAAGTATTACACATTGTTTTTGATTATTAAAAATAAACAATTTAATCTAAATCCAGAAAAATTACAACTGAAAAAAACTGGTTTCTATTACTATCTGTTCTAGTTACAATCCTTGGTGTGAAAAGCCCTTTACACCAACTTTCTAAACGTGTAGTAGCAGCAAATGACTTTCAAATGAAAGTTGCAAACTGATGCGTGACTGAAGTCTGAACGGCTGCCGTCTCTGTAAGATGTGGGAGAACTGATTTAGCATGTTTGAGGTGTTGACAGCAGCTGCTCAAGTGTGAAGTCGTCTCTTCACGTAGAGTAAGTGGGTGTGAGCGTGTGGCACATTGACAGGTGTGCTAACACTGTGATTTTGAAATCAGAAGGCCATCTTTTGACACACACAGGCTTTCTTTACCTTTCTTTTTCAGGCTTTCCCTTTTTAGTGCATTTTCGGATACCATTTCATTGGATTTTGAGGGCAGTTTTCCGCTCGGTTTGCAGCGTAATCCATGTGTGTTTAGAGTTGTGTAAGAGGGCCACAGACTGACTGCCGGGGGGCAGTGCTACATCTCAGAGCTGCATGTCATGTGACACGAACACGCTCCCCAGAGAACATGTGCAAGTCCATATCGGATACGCCATTGTGACGCGTACATGTTTGTTTTTGAGATGTTAGAGGGTGCTTGTGAGAGCTTGTTGATTCTAGCGTATGGCCGTTATGTTTTGTGTGTTTATATAATGTTCAAATGAGGGAGTTAGATGTCAAATGAGTAGCGTGTCCCCGCAGGCTTGTGGAAATTACCCTGATAAGGCCCCGTTTCCTGTTTGTGAAGCACTCAGACATCTCCATTAAAGGCCAAACTTGATAAACACCAGGTCTGGGAGAGAATGGAAAGATGAAGATCGGCTGCTAAGTCAGCAAATCCTGCGTTACTGGAAGTATAGGCTACACACACACACACACACACATTCGCAATACAGGGTGTGCATTAGCTCTAAGACTCTGACTAGACGGAGAAAAAAAAACAGTGACTGAGCTTGCTTTCCTGTTTGAAGGTGAAGTGTGTGTATGAGTGTTGTTTTTATAACCTTGTTTTCTTTGTGTTTCTGTCACAGGTGCTGGAGAATCGGGGAAGAGCACCATAGTAAAACAGATGAAGTGAGTGAACGATGTTTTCTCTTTTCAAAATCTCTTACTCTCTTTCAGACACATCTCTGAATGTCAGCTGTTGATGCTGGTGTGGATGATATGAGAGGGAACAGCTGCAACTCTAAAGTGAGAAAATGTTAAGAAAGAGAATTTTCTTTCTCACAAACGTACACATATTCCTTACTATGGGACATTAGGAGTTTTTTCCCCTGCGCTAGTTAATGAACTAAAATAAAAGTCCACATACTCATACACAAACCCCAGAGTTCAAAGTCTAAATAAGTGTTTAGAATCATACACTTCAGTGAGTCAGATTCAGGGAGTCATTTCAAAGGCTTGATCGTCAATTTGAACAGCTATTCAGGTAGTTAGACAGGTTTAAAGTTGCAATAGATTCAGATCTTTTCTTCCAAATTGTGACGTATATTCAAATGAGAGAAAAGGTAGCACAGAGTCTTAGTTCAATCCTTCAATCTTTGGTTGAATGGAGGCAGATCTGAATTCAAGCTTAAGATCAGTTTGTGAGAAAGAGCCTAGGTTCATGCAGCCAAAATGATTGAAGAACATACTAAATACGTACCAATATTTACATATCACTGCAGTTTCCAACAGAAATGAACACTAGAGGCAGTAAAACAACGAGCAATTGCATTTGAGCATTACAGTTATAGCACCACTCATTTTACATACAAACACATACAAGACCAGTGTACCATAAAACGTTCATCAGTTCCAGGGGAAAAAAAACAAACACTCTTTTTAGTGCCAGGACATTTCACATCGAATGTCACGAAACCTACATGGTGCAAAAAAGTTCCCACAGGTGCATTTTCGTCATGAGATCAGGCTCGATATAACACAACCATAAAACTAGTTCACGTTAATTCATGCAATAGCACCCACTGTAGCAGCTCTGAGAATGCAAAATATAGTTGCATTGCATTATCACTTGTATTCTGACATGTTTCAGAACTAAATGTGAAATTGTTTATGCATTGTAAGCATACTTGTGTAGAGTATTTTTTGGGGCCTTACACATAGAAGTCGTCTCAAGACAGTGTGATCTAGACCTTCCTAGACAGCATTTTTTGGCACAAATGTTACAAATGTAACGCTGATGGCTAAAAGTCCTGTCTGGGTATGTAGCCTATGTATCTCCCTTGCTCACACTCATATAAA